>NW_013952901.1:120411-126538 GCF_001266775.1 Austrofundulus limnaeus | reverse complement strand
ATTAAATATTTATTGCCACAATGGTTTTTTATAAATACTTGTCAGTTTTGTAGCCAGTTTTGCTTCATTTCCTGCGCTGATCAACTGGAAGCATCTTTTTTTCCAACCGGCTGATGTCAAACACGTAAGCGTGCTGCTTCTTCATCAAAAAACTGCAGGGCTGAGCATTTTTCATGTGTAGTTGGAACCTGGAGACACTTCAGCCGAACCTTAGATCAGAACCTCAGGTTATTTTTCTATTGTCTGAGAGGGCGCTGTTTCCATACTGTGTTTCTCATGGTGTAGGTTACTGCAGCATGCCCTCTCCACTGTTCAAGAAAATGATGAACATTTTAGACCTTTAGGGAATTTTTAGACCTTTAGGGAATTTTCTTAACTGTAACATCAGATGACTTCTACCTCCTCTTTAAATGATGATAATGGAAAATAGATGGAGAAAACTTTAGATTAGCAGTTTTCAATTTTAAAATTAGAAAGCGCAAATCTGCATACAGCTAGAAAAAAAACTGTAAAAGCCCTAAAGCGCAGACGAGAAATTTAGGTCCGCAATTAACAGATTTGCACTTTAGGGGACTAGTGCCCACCACTGACTGAACAAGGTTTAGCTCAAAATCTGCTAAGTTGACCATGTAAACCATWACCTATTTTGGGTTCGCTAAGGTTGGTTGGACTCCAAAAAGGTAATCATCTGAAGATATACATCCCAGCACTTCCCCTACCATTATCCAAGAAAGGCAGGCCGTCCTCCAAATAGAACCACCCACCATGCCTAACAAACTCCTCCCATTCGCCAATGAAAATTACGTCACTTCCAGACAGAGAGCAGAGATTGTAACAGTATAAGTGGCTTTGACCTAACGTTATCAACATAGAACTCCTCTACTGCTAGCCACCGGCATTAGTAATGAAGAGCTCTGCTCTTCACCCAGAAACACCCCCACCCCACAATGAAAATTACCAAAATTTGGTAACAAACAYAACTAACCCATCTACCTAATTTTAGAATGGCTGCAGCTAACTAACCACAGTAATGTAAGAGAAAAACTGCATCGAATGATTGCTTTCTGAACATTTCATTGCAATTTAACCATGTTCTCATCAGCTACTGTATTTTTCTAAACAAACAAACAGACAAAAACCTGACTGAAAGTCTCGTACTACTGAAAATATACTCCTTTTGCAGATATTTTGGTCTAAACCAGAGATTTATGTGAATATTAAGCAAAATAAAAATTACAGAGACTATAAAATGAACATGAATGTGTGTTGAATGAATGTTTTTTTTGCAGAAAACTTCAATTTGTTTATATGTTGTGAGTGGAAAATGGCCTTAAAGGACTTGTTTGTATTTACTTCTGAGGTAAAAAATAATAATAATAAAATATCAAGTTGGATTAGTAATAAAAAAATTGTTATAAAAGGGAGATACAAAACATAAAAGGCAGATATGAGTTTTCATATCTAGAAGTTGATTATGTGCACAACCCTGAAGCACTTAGAGGCAAAGAAAAGATGACAAGAAAGGGAAAATCCAATAGAAATATCTTAAAATAACTGATAAAGAAAATGTAAATATCCAAAACACTACTCAAACACAAGTTCATGAAAAAAAATGCTAAGCCAAGCACGTCAAATAAGTGGTTGAAGAGCTGGAGGTAAACAGTAAATACTGTTTATTGGTTTGAGTAATGAGCTGATTGAGAACAATTCAAGCAAATCTGTCAGAACAACTACAAAGAAATAATGAAATCTCACAAAATCAAAGCAGAAAGCTCATAAGATAATTTCAGTTCAAATCTGCAAACACAGAAAGCTGGAGAACACTTGTAGACTGGTGTTGGTGAAAAAACCTATTTAACACTGACTTGTATGCATGTAGACACAGTTACTATAAAAGTAGCTGGCTTTTAATCTCAGTAAAACTGTTGCATTTCAATTTGCAAGTCAGGACATAAAATGCAGCATATTTTGTAAAAAATAATCAAGTCTTGTGACTTACAGTTTACAACATTTGTCATATAATACAGTATGGTTAATAGTAGAGATAACAGTGATACATATGTATTAGGCTGAAAGTAGGTATGTTCACTACAAAGTAAACATGATTCATGTTATGCCGCCAATGTTAGTGTGGTATTTTGTTCCAAAATGTGACATTACATACGTGTCAAGATGAACGAATTGTCTGTAAATTACATGGATTTTCCCCCAGTTAGCAGATGTTTAGAGAAATCTCGGATTTTTTTTTCCAAAAACTCAGATTCAAATTTATTTTTTTACATTTGAGAGTCTGTAGAACATTTAAAAAAACCAGTACCGGTAAATAAAATTACATAAACATTTCCCAACCTGCTCTGCCGCTAGAAATAAGTTCCCCATCTGTCCCCCATGAGCGTTCAGACTGCAGTCGCTTTGAAAAAMATCAGATATGTATCCGATTCAGTACCACATATTAAAAAGGCCTGGGCTGGATTTGAAAAAAATCGGATTTGTTGCATTCAGACCATCATAAAAAAAATCAGATTTAGGTCACATTTGCCTGCAGTGTAAACATAGACCATGATTCTAAGAAAGAAATTTGCCAAACATTTTTTTTCAAATCATCCTGAAGTGGAACAGAACATGAAGCGACACTGTGTAAAAGTGATTCAAACAACAATGTGTGAATGTCAAAATGTCTAAATTTAGGCAACTTTTCTTAACTCACATTTAGAAAATTAATGTTAGAATTTTGGGCAGCAGCTGAATTAGAACCCTCAAAAACTTCTTCAAAACTTTCTAGTTTTTATGGTGCAACTTTAGGATTCCATGAGTTGCCATTTCATGCATTTAACTCAAAAAAGTCAACAAAATATGTACTTCTACTTTAGTTAAACCAGATGCAGGATCTCCTCTGTTTAAACTACAATAGTTTAAGAGTTTGGCAGGTGTTTGTGGAAAAGGCTTGAGGAAAACACAGACTTCAGGTTTGGAGCTAATTGGGCACCGAGCTACCTGTTTGACTTGTGTTGACAAGCACCCCAAGCGATTTTACAGTTCTTGTTGTGAATTACATTCACGCCTCACCCACAGTGTTCAAAGTGTCGCAGCATGCCCTAGAGCTTCTCGCTAATACTTCACACATCCTAGTGGTTTGAGTTGCGAACGCAACTTTGGTGTTATGCTCCTGTTTTCGAGCCAAATGGGGCTTTTGTCACATTCAGGATTCCCAATGTTACTCTGGGAACACAGATTATTTAGAATTAACTTCCTGACCAAGATTTTAAGAAAAGCTGCTTCTGCAAACACAAAACTTGAGTGTTAATGCAAAACAGTAGCTGGGCTGGGTAAGGCAATGAAAGCAAACATGCACAAATATTTGCCTTTCACTTAGCATTTCTTTTTTTTTTCTTCTTTTGGTTTCTTAAAATGGYAATTGTCAGTTCATATTTTTCCTTATCTCGGTTTTTGCTGTGTTGGATGTAGTCACCAGACACGTGTTTTGGCTCTGCTGTGCAGCAGTGGCAAAGAACCACAGTTGGCTGAGGAAGTTTTGGACAAACGTTAAGCACCAGCTGGCTGCTTACAAGACTTGGCACGTGAAGTTGAGAAGCAGAGTCGACTCACTGTAGTTTCACATGTCAGATTATGGATCTTAAATCTTTGATATTTGCTTGTGGCTCAACAAATTTCAGCATACAAAATATTTTTAACCTTTTTAAATGGTAACCTTGAATGTCTCTGGCAGACTCATGCGCTTGAGAAAACTCAAGTCTTACATCCTTGCAGTGTTTCCGCTTCTTTTAAATATAATTTTAGACACTGATGTGGATTACAATAAAACACACCAACTACATCAGTTTATAGGGAATATAATGCTGCATTTTGTAATAACGTCACAATATGTAGTAATGTTGTAAAATCAAGCTTCAAAATATAATAAAACTAAACCTCATTATGTAATAATTGACACAAAATGCAATGGAAGTCTTGAACGCATTTTGTAATACTCACAGCTGCATTATGTAATAACATGATTACATTTTGCGGCAATTGTTACAAAATGCAGTGGTTGTATTATTGAACATACAGCATTACCCACCCCCTCCCCCGTGTTTTTGTATTATTGTATATATGGCACAAATCTCACCCCCCCCCCTTTTTAATTCAACAATTTTTCTTACAATTTGTACAGTCTTGTATATATAACACTCATTTCTTCTCATGCTCTGCCTCGACCGTGTGTCTGAGTTACAATTTAGACTTTATTCTTCTTGTTTTGATGTTTCATTATGTTGTTTATGTTTTATTATGTTTGTTTTATTTTGTCTTTCCACCATTTTTACATTGTTGTTGATTGTACAGCACCTTGTGAATATATTTCTGTGAAAAGTGCTATATAAATAAAACTTAACTTACTTACTTAGTGGTTGCATTTTTTAGAAACTATAATGTAATAATTTGATGCAATATGTAATAAACGATCACAAGTTTTTGTTCATCCTAATCAATACACTTGTAAAAAAGATCATGTTGCAGAAACTAATCTTTGAAACGTTGATCAATAAATAGAAAACTTTTTAKTATTTAGTTGCCTATTCATAGCCAGATTCTTCTGTATTAATCTAAAGGTTGGTCAAGGCAGACGATCAGGTAAACAGTTTTTTTWAACTGATTGGATTTCAGAAAAATGTTAACTCATGCTTTAAAAAGAAAATGGAAGGTGAGAAAATGTTTTTGTTAACATTTCATGTAAGAAGCACATGATCTAGCAATTTACTGCAAATTGAATAGAACCACAAAACTTTCCTCAGAGGTGCAGGATTTTATCAGAGTGTAGCTAAAACCATCACCACACATCGCCCACAGAAATACAGGCCACATATGCATGTGGCACACAAACCCAGCAACGTGGCACCATCTTAACAGTCAGGTCCTGACCAACACAATGCCACACAGCGTGATGTGCATGGTGCAGAAAAACAGCGCATCTGTCTCACGCAAGGCCCAGCAAAGTGACGCATGCACACACACACACACRCACGCACGCACRCACGCACGCACGCACACACACACACACACACACACATATGTCCCATTTGTGACTGATTTAAATTACCAAAAAGAAAATTGACAAACATTACACAACGTGAATCAACACTGACTGTAAACGTGATTCACATATAAAAGCTGCCTGTCAGTAACCTGTATTTATTTTAAAAAAGTGTTGATTTAACACTGCAAAATAGGTCAGATAACACATAAAGGGGAGGTAAAATGGGGCGGGGGGGTGTCTGTGCTAGGACCCAACCCATGCCCCTTCCAGAGTCACATGATGTTATTGTCTCTACTCAGTTCGCTAGAGTTCAGTTTCTCTTCCTCAGCCATTGGGTTCAGGGCCAGGTCCAACACGGTTGAAAGGGGGTAGGAGCGAATCGAGCTCTTTGTTGACATTCCATCCTGGGGAGGTTGAGATAAACACTGCCATCAAGGCCATGCCACTAGGAGCCAGATAGCTAATCCAATTGTTTTGGAACMAAGCAAACTTGAATTTCCTGCTGCTTTTGAAATGTCTTAACTGCAACTCTGAAGTGGTGAGAAAAAAAACCATCAGCCGAATTTGGGGTCATTCCTCACCTTTTACGGTCTGAAGCTCACCTAGATGTAATCCATACATGCCAGCTCACTTCTGAGCTGTGGTCCTCGTCAGAATCACATCCAGTTTGCGAATTATTACCCCCAGCTGAGAGTCTGTGTGCTACCAGCTCGGCAGAATCCTTCAAGTGCACCCGACAGCTCCTCAAAGGCCCGAACCACTGTCAGGGTCGCTTTCACTTTTCGATAAATCTGGAACCTACCTCYGCCGATCAGCAGGAATCCAGTTATCATAATCCAAATACATAGATCTTCCATGTCTTCCATAGAAAGCGGTGCTGGCATATCAGATTCCAGCCCCAGGAATTAGACAAGTCCAGCAGCAACCGTTCCACCCAGACAGCCACGTTCCCCTCGTTCCAAGTGTGGAAGAAAAAATAGTGTCAATTGCATTCAGAGACCAGTTGACCAAATCTATAATTCCTTTAATTCCGGATGGAAGGTGAAAAAACAAGCTTGAACAAGCAAAAGGCAATGAAGCGGGGGCCGGGGG
>NW_013952901.1:118455-120301 GCF_001266775.1 Austrofundulus limnaeus | reverse complement strand
TTGAGTTATTGATGTTAACACTGGAGGTTCATAAACCTCCTTTGAGTGTTAATTTGACACTCGACTGTGTTATTTACTCTTTTGCTGTGTAGTGGGTGTAAAACAGACACTATGAGGTGTCATTACACAGCAAATTTGAAAGTTTAAGTTTAACACTTCAGTGTTAAGATAAACGCTTTAGTGTTGCATTAACATCACACAGTAATTTCTGGATAAGTGTAATGGAGTCGACCTTCACACACCAGGAAGTACCTCTCACTCATGGTGTCGATTTATGGCCAATAACACAAACTTAAACTTGATCAACCAATAAACCTGAACAAAACAACTAAATAGAACAACAAATTTTTGCACTCATGAACTTCTTTAATAGTCATAAACATGCAAACACATCATTTCTACAAGATTACCCAGCATTACTTGCTGTGTAAATACTGGTCTGTCTGACATGAGGTGGAAGAAGGTGGGGCTTTTTCAGAATGCTTTTTTCAACACTGCATGGTGTCATATAACAACAATGTGTTAAAGAACACTTAACCGTGGGTGGAGCCTTATTTAACACTGTCCAGTGGGGAAATCAACACTGTGAATTAACACCAACACTGGAAGTCAGTTTACTCAGAAAGTGTTAAAATAGCACTACACTAGGGGGAGTTAAATTGACTCTGAAAAGTTTTAAACTGGCATTTTAACACTGGTTTTTACTGAAAAACACTTCACACAGTCACTTTCCCATTCATGTGTTTGATTAGCCCAAATGAGTCCCTTCAACCTTTTGTTACCCAAAAATCTTACAGGTTAATTAATGCAGTAAATGTCCAGGGTCCCATTTCAGAAAGCAGGCTTAACAAACCCAGGGTTAATGCAGATACTCTGAATCARCTCCCACTCTGTGATACTCAGGATTACCAGTTTCAGAACAGGTGATATCAACTGGGTAACTTAATCCTGAGTCAAGTTACCCCTGAGTTAAGTTGGAGCATGAAGCCCTCATCAATGGAAGTCAGATAATGTGATTCACCATGGTAACAGGAGAAAATAAGAAGACCAGGGACCTCATGTATAAACGGTGCGTACGCATAAAAAAACCTGTGTGCGCCAGGTTCTACGTCCACGTTGAGATGTATCAAAACCAACATTGCRTGAAAGTCTGCGTATATTTACGCACACTTTTCACCTGCCGTGAGAATGTGCGGCCGCCACGCAAAGTTTTTCAGTCGACAGTTTAAACCCACAAAGTCGTGAATCTGACCTGAATCCACAGAAAAATGACTCTGTTGTGTTTTCTGGATGTAAGGAGCGTCTGAACACGGTGTTAGATWTTTATTTTAGTTTGAGTTTTATTGTTTAAACTCGAACGATCATGAAACTGAACCCCGGGACTGAAAATCATTTAACCTCAGACAAGAGAATAGATCAGCCTAAAAATGATCAAAGAACATCAGTCCAGTCTGTAAACTGTAAAGTGTTTATATTGTTGTCACATAGTTGGAAACACGCAGAGCGTAGGCCTGCGAGGCGCACACACAGCTGAGGAAAATAAAATGTGTGAATTGTCTAAGAAACATTTTCATTCTGAGAAAAAAAAACAACTCAGCAGATTAATGCAGAACAGCTCAGCTGTGATGATTCCTCAGCTCCACAAGACACAGACAATAGATTTGTTGCTGCGTAAAGTTGTGCGTAATGTATGGATCAATGTCAACTGTTCTGCAGGCTGATCTGACCACAAGAAGAATTGAGGACAGTGGGCCTCATGCAAGAACCGTTCGTACGCACAGATTTGTTCTTAAGTTGTGCGTACGAGTGATTTAGGAGAATTTGTGGCATTCACCAATGTTTTCAT
>NW_013952901.1:115459-117795 GCF_001266775.1 Austrofundulus limnaeus | reverse complement strand
CATTTACACACTTTTCCTGAAGATAGAAGAGTTTGTTGAATCTGACGTGACATATTCGTACGAACCCTTTGTACGAACAAAAGTAGGAGAAATTTAGGATAAGAATACGAACATGTTCTTGCATGAGGCCCAGTGTGTTTGTTTGTTTGTTTGTTTGTTTGTTTGTTTGTTTGTTTGTTTGTTTGTTTGTTTGTTCGTATCACACCGAAAAAATTACAATCATGTATTTTACTGTAGTGAGATGAGCCATGCAGCTGAATGAGAGACTTCATGATTCTAAAATATAAAACACACCGCAGCAGAAACTCGCAGCGCTGCGACTCATTTCTTCACTTCAACTATTTAATAAATATTTTTCTAAGTTCTACAAAACTCATCAGTTCCTCTGTGTTTACAGTCATTTATTAAAGACGTGGAAAGGTTGAAATGTCTCTCAGCCTCATGCGCCGCTGAAGAAAGCAGCTTCACACACGCACGTACACACCAACACCCACACACCTTTGTGGCAAACACATTTTTATACCCCACTACTTATTTAGACAGTTTTCTCACTCATTCTCCATTTAATGTATAATTTTCCTGCATCTAAAAATCATTTCTGATCCCACAGAGACGACAATCTGAGGAGAATCTCACACGCTGGACACATTTACATCTATTTTACATATTTAAATGGAGGCGTGTCAGGGGAGGAGTCTCAGGTGCGCTCAGTTCCATGTTCATTGGGATGTATAAATGAAAGGTGCGCAGGAACATGCGTGCGCATGGATTTATACATCTGAATATTTTGGTGTGGTGCACATTTCTAAATTTGTCCGTATATCAACTTTTAGTGTGAAAGCTGCACAATCCTTTATGCATGAGGCCCCAGAAGTCCATTTCTCACACTGAAACTAGAAATATTAATTAGATTAGATTAGATTAGATTAGATTAGATTAGATTAGATTAGATTAGATTAGATTAGATTACGTATTTGTCATTGCACCTTTAATCACGACAAAATACCATGACAACATAAATAATGAAAGCATATGGAGGATATCAACATATATTTAAAAGAATAAAAATAAAAAAAGCTATACTGTTGCTGCTGCAAGAGAAAAAGAGTTAATGAGGCAGAGAATTGCTGATGAAGTCAATGTGTGTTTATGATTTTACATGAATCAAAACTTTTATTCTTTATATTTATTTTTCTTTTTCTTTATTCAAGTTGGTAAAAGTGAGTGTGTGTGCATTGTGTGTGTAGGTGAACATGGCAGCAAAGATTAAACATGAAAACAGTAAAATCAGGTGGTCCAGGTATAAGCTCTTATGTTCAACCTTTAACAAATAAATTATATAATTCACTGCTTTAACACACAAAATTATTGTGTCCCCCCCAAAATGTAATGTGTAGTACTCCATCTTCTCTCTGACAATATTTAATCTGAGTTTATTTTATTTTTCATTGTGAATCAGAATGATTGTTAATTTTTCTCAAAAACAGCTGTGATGGACGATCAGCTGAAGAGGTTCCAACTACCGCTGGAGCTCAACTTTCGTCTGTATTTTTTTTTTCAGAAGTTTATTTCATTTTTTTAAAAACTGAATAAATTCTATATACAATAAAATAAAAATTTATACTTCTGTAAGAATTTAAACCTTTGATCATAACTTCATTAGAGAGCAGAAATGTAAATGAAATGTTATCATTTTGTCCCTAAAGCTTCTTGTGAAACAGCTACAAGTAGCCTACTTGAAGAAAAAGATTAAAACCTGTGCAATTAAAAACATCTAAAATTGCTCAGATTCATCCAGAAAGACGTCTATTCGCGGTCGTATCCCCCTCTCCCTACGTACATTTCTGCAGAGTATTAGGGCTCCAACATCTACGTGCTCCTTTAGAAAAGGACATGCCCTGAATGACTCTGTCCTCATGCAGCTCTCCGCTAAAAAGTGAGACAAACTCAGGATTTGTTCAAGTAATCCTGCTTACAGAGCAGGGTTGGTTCACGGAGTAAGTTGTGGAGGTAACTTGACTCAGGATAACGGTTATCTGGCTTTCTGAAACTGAAAACCTAGGATATGTACATAGTTACCCCCAGAACTTAGGATCTCCACTTATCCTGCTTTCTGAAACAGGGCTCAGTAGTTCTGGAAATATTTTGCAAACACAGACAAATGAACACAGTCACAAACATCACCTTTAGTGGTAATTGATAAAACATCTAGTGAAATCTATAAAAAAATTAGGAAAAAAAAAAAGGAGTTTTAACCCTGAAACTACAATAACTCAATCTTGAAGTTAGTGGGAGATTTTTTGTTTGTTTGTTTTTTATTCAAAACAGAAATATTT
>NW_013952901.1:113398-115144 GCF_001266775.1 Austrofundulus limnaeus | reverse complement strand
CGTAAATAATGTGGAAACTTTGTTTTTTTTTATATGAGAAATCATTAAATTTTTTGTTTATTGTCAAATCAATGGACCATTTTCCAAACCAGCAGTAAAAAAAATTCTGTTTTGTTTTGTGTTCAAAGCAGCTGAGTCACAAAACCCACAAATTATTTTCTCCCCTTTCCCTGCGAGACGTGTTTATATTCCACCTCCTCCTGATAATGTGCTTAATGTCATAAACTGTTTTCATTTTCCACTTCAAAGTAAATACCCCCACATTTATGCCTTTGCTTTCTCTCTGACGAAATGTCATGAATCTCCAGTTTTTGTTAAACATGGCATCAGTTTTTTTTTCATACTCATTTCCATAAAACAGACAACTCTTTGTATTTTAAGTCATTAGAACTCCACATAAAATCTGACAATTCTAAGTGTTTTTACCCTCTACCTGAACATTTGATACAACAATATAAAGAAGAGGTGTTACAGAGCAGCAAAGTAAAACAAATCGATTTAATTCATTTTCAACAAGGCCACAGTGCTGACAGTAAAAGAAATTTTGTTGGAAGGATTGAACGTCTGTCTTTTATTTAAAGATGCAACACAAATGATAGATTTCAGGGTTTGAAATCAATCCGATTTTAAGCAAGTCTTGGATGTTGAAGTTCTTTGCCTTTTTAACCTCAAGCATATTTATTTCCAAATGTGTGTTGAAAGTTTAAAAAAGGTCGCCAACCATGGAAATGATCTATATTTCTAAACATTTCTGGAAATGGTAAATGGACTGAACATATAGTGCTTTATCAAGCCCCATGGGACCCGCTTTACACTACAGTCATTCAACCATTCTCACACACATTCACACACTGATGGTGGTAAGATACATTGTAGCTACAATTCTGCAAAACATAAGTTGTATTTTATAAATTTTGCAGCCCAGAATATTTAGTGAAGCATACAAATATGTTTACTGTCATTGTGTATTTTAAGCAATGTCATGATGCATCACAGTAATCCAAGTAGGAAAAAAAGTTTTACCTAACTTTTTAAAATGAAGCCTAGGCGTAAATTCAGACTGGAAGACTCTCTCCACCTCACCTGCTCCATCCAATCACCACGTCACGCTCCCAGCTGCAGTCAATCAGCATCAGATCCTCACCTCACCGTACCAATCAACTCACAGGGATCCAGGTCTAAAGGCCCAGCACCCAAGGATCAGTCTGCTCTCCAGACACATTCAACCCACCTCCTCCTCGCCTCCACCTTCATCTCAGACTCTTCCTGGTTACCTCTTCCCTCTGGCCTCCACACCACCACCAGTGTCTGAGCCCCGGGGGGAAGATGTTATTCCTAAAATCTAAGCTGATTGCTAACTCACAGTAGTTTGCTGCACTCAGGTCTTCTGCCAGGGCTCGAGCGCCAAATAACTTTCTCATATCAATAAAAATGTTTAACTGCCGTATTTCTGTGTGTGGGTCTTTCCATGTTGAATTATTATTATAGGCAATATTTCTTAATTGCATTAAAATATATTACTGTTGGTTTTGATATTATTTGTAGATATTCAAATGCATTTATTAGTTCTTCTTTGCTGATATTCTGTTATGATCGGGTGAGTAAGCTCTGAATTAGTTCCGAACACAGATAAAGGTTTAACAAGTTTATTGTTAGAATTTGCAATTGGAGGTCGAGAACGGGATTCCGGCAGCAGCAGGTCTGCACACAGAGATGGGAAGTTAGGTTGGCACAACAAGATTATAT
>NW_013952901.1:106243-112823 GCF_001266775.1 Austrofundulus limnaeus | reverse complement strand
GACATGAATCAGTTGATTAGGGTTTCTGTGACGGGAGGGGCAGAGGCAATGAGCAGGGCAAGGCAGACAGGAGCAAGAACTGGGTCAAGAACAGGCAGACAGAGACAGAATCATAACATATTCTGTTATATCAAAAGAGTCCTTAGTATCAGAACACACTCACCTCTGGATCACAAGCAAAGTCTTCACCCCATTATCTGTCAGCAAGGCCGGACTAACCATATGGGCAATTGGGCATTTGGCCAGGGGCCCACGTCTCCAAAAGGGCCCTGGGCAGTGAAGGCACGGACATACGGATGCAGGATATGCGTGGGACATGTCTCCCCGCACTTCCTGCATCTGCACTCTCTGTCCCCGCACTTTTCTCAGCTGTAACAGCTGTTTTATCCATTATTAACATATGGTACTGCGTTTTTCTGAGCCATCTTTGAACGCACCATAAGCGTGCGCAAGCTACTCCTGCAGATGACGGATAGGAGAAGTCCTGCTGACTGACCCGCCTGCTGAGCAGAGCCTCGCGGTGTAAACTTTGCAGTTTTTACCAAACTAACCACATAAGTTGAGTCATGCTGTTGGAGGCAGATAATGTTAGCTAAATGAAGAGTTACACATTATATAATGTTTAGCTAGTTAACATGATTAGTTGTTGTTACCTGTTACACCCCTTGCCAAGCTAGTTAGTTAATGCTAGATAAACCCAATAGTCTTTCATTTCTGTGCAGAAGTTGTGCTGGCTGCTTTCCACATATTTAAAATAAATCTTACAAAGAGCAAAATCAGGGATGAGACAGACCAGATGCAATAGCAGTGATCATAATGCAGACTTTTTCTCAGGTAAGGAGAAATTATGACTATTATTTTTTAAGTGGAACAGTCTTTAAAAACCTAAATGCCATGGGAATGCGTATTTTTATTAAGGTTATTATGTTTGTTTTATTAATTCCTTTTTCCCTATGCATTTTTAAAAATAAAAACCAAATTAACAATTTAGTGAAATTTTTGAGGACCCCAGTTTGAGAACCTCTAATATAATCTATCTAATGTTTCAAATAATGCCAGAAAAGGTGTTTGTGTTATGGATTTATTAACAGAAGATAAACAGGAAAACGTCTCATTTCACAACACAAGTCAGCAGATTTGATCTTATTTAGCTCAATGTGATCTGAGCAGAACATAATGTAACAGTTTAAAATTAAAATAATCTTATAAAGTCCATGTAATCACTGTTATTTATTGAACTGGTTAGCAGATACAGTATTAGCTTGTGGAGCATATAGTATAAACAGAGTGTAGCACCCTGTTGAATCATGCTACAATTAAACAAACTATTAAATATTACAGATGATTTGTCCTCTGGTTAATATTTAGACCTACAGAGTGTAAAATAATATTATAAATGTGAATATTTTTAGGTTTCTGTTAGAGGAATCTGACCTGTTGGTTAGCTAATAGAGACAAGTTTCATCCTATAACAGGCATACAGAGAACATTTTCTAAGTGACTGGTAAATATTTATTATGCTTATTTTATGACAGTAAGAAGAAATAATAAATATACTTTATTACTAGCTGAAGTCATCATTTTTCAACTAGCTAAAGTCTAAGTTACAGGCTGACTTCAGGTCTGGTTTAGATCATTGTTATTTATAAATTATAGTTTTTCTGGTATAAATCTGCTGTTTTACATGATTGTTGAATGAAATTAACATAGTTATTAATTTATTGTAAAAACATGACAGATAATGTGTGAAACAGATCCGGTTCAGCTTGTTGTTGTTTATCTTTTAGTGTCTACAGTGGATGTGAGCTGTTGTCCTGTTWGGTCTGTTTCTGCTCCTCCATGCTGTCACAGACACTGCCACTGGACGGGATGGGCGAAGCTTATTCTGTTGTTCTTATTCAAGTCTATGTTTGCTTACAGTAATGGTGTTTTCCATCTGGTTACCTTTTGGCTGCTAAAACTTTAGATTTTGTTAATAAATAGTTTAAAGAACTAAAGTCAGTCAGTGGAACTGTACAGTACTGTGGAGGTCAGTAATTGTGTGTTTTAACCACTAAGGAGAGGTGTGTGATTTAATAAGAGGGGATGATAAATCACTCAATAGACCTCTAAAAAATGTGTCCCCCTCACTTCTGAGATGGTGGTTACACCCGTGAATGAAGGCACCAGCTAAATATCTGGTTTTCTCCTGCTTTTGTTAAACTGTCTGCTGGAGCTCTTGTGCTGCACAGAGAGGCTGCCTGTCACTGTGAACATGAGTTGAGATCTTCTCCTCATTGGTCAGTCAGCATGAGGTGGGTCAGGTGACTGAGAGGGTTGTGTAATGTCAAGTGTCGCTTTTGTGAAAATGGAGGACACTTCCCTCGATCTCAATGTAGTGGGTCATGTTTTCCAGGTTATACTGATGTGTTTTGTTTTTATAGCATCATGTGAAGGAGTGTCCTTGACAAGAGGACATAGTAGTGTATTTGTAGTTCTATGAGCATTTGTACATCAAAATACCCTTAGAAGTTGAAGTATTGAGTATATTTACTATATATTGCAATTATTTACTCTGTATTTTGCCAGACTGGTAATCCTGGGGTCGTGATGATGGGGCCCTTGAATATTGTTGCCCAGGGTACAGCGAAGTGTTAATTCGGCCCTGTCTGTCAGCTGCTTCTGCTAACCTGTGTATGACCTCAGCCTGCCCCATGGACCCTGACTCTGTCAAGGTCATGGATTCAGTCTACTATCGGATTGTTATGGTGACATCATCACTGAGAGACGACACAGGACCAGTGATACGGGGCCTCCCTATTCATTATAAGGTTAGTGGCTGTTTGTTTGTGTCTCACGTTATTAAGTTCCAGTTCAGTCCACTAACTCTTCTCTCCTCTGCTTAGAACTTCTGGTCCTGAAATCGTGATGTGCCAGACGGTTGCCAACAGTATTTATTTAAATAAACTGTTTAAACCTTTCTGCATTTTAGAACTCAACCCTAGGGTCATAACAGTTATAGCCTTAAATGATTAAAGATGATCTGAAATAGAGAGCAAGACTGCTTCAAATCGGCACAAGCAGCCTGGACTGAATAGAACCCCAGGGTCTTTGAGTTCCACAAATAAGGCAGACGTGCATCTAGTTGAATATAAACAATATCATCATGTGCCTTCTTTTTTTAAAATCCACTTTTCTTGAGGTTAGGCTATATTGAATTGTAATTAATCACAACATAAAAGCTCAAGATTGTTGAATTTTTTTTCTACAAGAAAAAATGTGTCCTATTCAGACAGCGAGTCAAACGTGTGGGCCCAGAGTGTTTCAGAGTGTGTATCGCTTTGTTGTGGTGGCTGAAGGGAAAGTGAGTTCATAGTGCTTCATTGCACATCATGATACAAGATAAAACAAATTAAAGTTCCTGAAGAACATAAAAGTGTATTCTTTACACACAGTACGGAATCTTTACACACTGAAATGATTGTCCGACTCCCCCACCCCCTTACCCCAAAGTCTAAAAGAACATGACACCAGCATCTTGGCAAGTCTCTGTGTAGGGAAGTGGTGCCATTACAAAGTGGAGTTATTAAAATAAGTCACTAGAGAAAAAGAAAGCCCAGTGTTGCTGGAAATTTTAATTACAAAAACCAGTATCAACATGAAACCAGTGTTGAATGACATTATGGCAGCTTTTGGAAATTAGAACAGTACATTCCAAACATTTGGCACAATAAGGGTGCCTATTTGAAGGATTTATAAATGACTTAATGAATGGCTTTATGAAGCTTTAACAAGCCTTGATAAAACAAGTACAAAACACAATCAAACCTTGAAGCAGTTTCAATGTTCTGCAGCTGTTTTCCAGAAAAAGTTCCGGCTTCTAATTCTAGTCCACATGGAGTTGCAGTTAAATACCAGTTCTGACACAATTCCAGTCATTAATACAGTCCTGACACAGTTCTAGTCACCATCACCAGTCCTGATGCTGTACCAGTCACAAATACCAGTCTTTCAAGTAGCAATAGTCGCCAATACTAGTACTGTTATACCTCCAGCAGCCAATGCTAGTCTTGCAATAGCTCTAGAAAACAATACTAGTTATAGTAGCCAACTTCAGTCCTAAAAATTGAAGAATGCAGGTAAATAATGAGACTGGCGAGTACAGACAAATGTTGGTTCATCATTTGGCATAAAAAAGTTAGAATTCTCTTTTTAAAGTAATGATTTGTCATTGCTTACTAAAGTTTGTTTAGTGTTTACAGCTTATTAAAAATTGCAATTTTAATATTAGTAATTTATAGTTACCCCTACTGTAAAGTGGTAATAAAATTACATGGAAGTCAGAGAATAACAAGCATGACCGTAAAATGCTTCAATAAATTAGTTAAGCTTTATTTTTATTGCCAAAATGATAATACAATATTATGAAACTAGATTATGAAAGAACTCCATAGAAAACCCTGAATTTAAATCTTTAACTACGTATATAACCAAAAAGGGGAAATCATAAATTCATATTTTAGGCTTTTGCTTTATGGTAATACAGCGCCATTAATTTCAAATTAGAGTTGGAATGGTTTTGAAACTGTAAAACGTAAATGCACGTTTCTTTTCAAGTGCTTTATTATGAGCATTTTATCTTGCTTTTATGAAATAATTTCACTCTAATCTGGTGAATTAACTGCACCGTATCTTTAATAAAACGTGAAGGCCATTCTCTGGGGTTTTAAATGCACAGTAAATGGCAGGAGCAGATGGATATTAGACATCAGCTAACTAGTCCCATAAAACAAGGAGGCAACAGTTCATGTGTGAAACAGAATTGCCTAAAACCTGGTCTTTTAATAAAACTAAATGTTCCGCGAGATGCAATTTTCTGTCCAGATGAATTGCTTAAAAAATAAAATTCGTGTGATTAGAGGTGCTAAAACTTTTGGGGGTGGGGGGGATAAAAAAAATCATCCAAAGTGTCAAATAAGAAAATCACCACTTTTATCTGTCTGCCTGACTACCCCAGAAGTATACACCTTCTCAAATCTGCATAACTAATTAACACCCTGTTTTTCTTTCTGTATGCAGCCATGACAAGAGAGAGAAAGAAACAGATTGGAGAGAGTTATCATTCAAGGGTTGCTAATTTTATCAGTTTGACATCAGGTTAGAATAATGCACAGATATTGAAATACTTTTGATGCAGTTAATCAAAGCAAATCAACTAGAGACGTCTCTTTGAGAATTTTCTAGTGATGTGGTAAAAATAAAAAGCTGGTTGTTCAAATTGCTTTAAGTGAAACAAAACGGATTATTTTCAATGCTCAGATTTTAATTAGTACAGTTTTTCCCCAACTATGACCACAGTTTTTTCTATTTAACTGAATTTGAGATACTGATGAGCGCATTGCAAAAATATGTACAAAATTTATAAAATAACTTAGAATAAAATGATGGGGGACTAAACAAGTAGAAGATGTCTTAAATTTATCCTGTTTTCTCAKAGGAATATGACATCCTGTTACGTTTTCAGGTTGACAGCATTGACGGTGAGAAAATGTGAAAAA
The DNA here is from genome assembly GCF_001266775.1 of Austrofundulus limnaeus. Classification (NCBI taxonomy): domain Eukaryota; kingdom Metazoa; phylum Chordata; class Actinopteri; order Cyprinodontiformes; family Rivulidae; genus Austrofundulus; species Austrofundulus limnaeus. Next base: position 107,286 of record NW_013952901.1, on the reverse strand, counting down.
CTGAAAAATGTGTGTTGAATGTTTGAGTTTCTTCCAATAAGATTGTTTAACACTGTGATAAAAGTCTTTGTTAAATATTTGTTGAGTCAAAGACATTTCAAACCCACTGCAAGTGTWAAATCAATTGAATAACTTATTTTTTTAAGACTTATGTCAGGAGACAACCTTCTCATGACTGACAGATGATCGCACTTTTTAAATGATTCTTTCTTCAGGTTTTGCACTTTTTATAGCACAAGCCAGGTTATTTTAAGTTCTCACTTTATTCAGATTGCACTGGAGGAAATACTGCCAGTATATAAAGTACACAGGTTGTTCAGATGTGAATTTCTATGAAAAAAGAACATAAAGAGATGCCACATAGCTTGTGTTACATGCTCCATGTGAACTAAATGTATGACACGTCATAAAATCCTATTCATTTTACTTAGAAAGAAAAGCTTGTAAGAGTACCCTGCTGCAAAAACTAACTTCGCTTTTCATAAATTGTTGGAAATTGAAGTTCATATTGTAACACCCCAGAAAGACAGCCTTGTCTTTGCTCTCTCATTGACCTGACAGAGGTCTGCAGATGTTGGGTCTTTCCCAATCAGTGGCTACCCCCTCGCCCTACTCACTCCTCACTCCGTTTGTGCGTGCCCACGAAGCGTTGGCCATATTAAGTCCCATCCAAAACCAATTACAAGTGGCTTATAAAGCCCTCCACAGCGAGTCAGCATCCAACGCTCACTTGAGCAGCACCAAATACCGGTCAGCATGGAGGATGGGACGTATAAATATAATTTCTGCATATGTTTTGCACACAGTATTTTCTAAAGGTAATACCAGGGAATGAAAATGATCAACACCGCCCAACCATACTTCTAATTGACTACATTTTGAGCTCATCTTGAAAGGTTTGACAATCATTATTTTCCAGCTAATAAATGTGCATGAGATGCAGAATTTGGCCTATAGTTAGGCCTGTCACGATAACAAATTTTGCTGGGCGATTAATTGTCTCAAAATTTATTGCGATAAACGATAATATTGCCTGGTGACCG
>NW_013952901.1:100048-105553 GCF_001266775.1 Austrofundulus limnaeus | reverse complement strand
CCTCCCTCCCTCCGCAACGAAATCCAGGTTCTAGTTCTCCGACACTTCAGCAGCCACGTTCTACTTTGAAGCGTTTCTTTAGAAACAGCTCTCACGCTAAAGCGAGAGTTGACTCCTCCCACACCAAGAAAACAGGAGGGGAGGGGTCAGCGGAGCTCCTGTGTTGCGGGAGCACAGAGAGGGAGAGAGCCGAAGTAAACAAACAAGCAGGAAAATGAAACTTATCGCCGTCTTTTTTTTACCAACCTCAAAAAAAGTTATCGTGCGATTAATTGATTTATTGACTATCGCGACAGGCCTACCTATAGTGATGATCAGCTAATTAAGAATTTGAATTTCATGTGATCCTTGTTTAAACTGTAAATGCCCATGTTTTTGTCCAGTTTGACAGATAAACTTGTTCTGAACTTTATCCGTCACACAGAGGTACTCCTTGTTCCAGATAAACTGATAGTCATTAAAAGTACCTTATACTATTAGATTTTGTTTTTAGTGAACACTTTCATTTGCATCTTTTCATGTTTCAGTATTTTCAGTAATTTTAAATGCCAGGCTAGGCTTTGTGTTCTCTGCTGAACTGATGGCTTCCTCCCATGAATTGTGCTGCACCTAATGACTCACAGTGTATAATGATAGCTCATTTAACTGAAGGCATAATTCAGCTCCAACTCTGCAGACCGGATGGTTTTCACATCTGGTGCACATGTCGGAGAGTACGCTGTTCGGGCAGAAGAGAAAAATCAACAACAGGTTTTACACTTCACTAAACAGACTGAACGCTCAGGGTAAATGCCCTCAGGTGGGGAAATAAAACCCTAATTTTTGTCCATTTAGGATTTGTTGATGTCAATTCCCAATAAGTTCACTGAAACGTATCACAGCTTCTGCTTCATATGTTTTTTGGTTTTAATTTCTGCTTAAACATCTTCCAAAGAGAAAACAGTTGAGGCGTTTGGCTTGACCAGAGCAGCCCAAGGTGTAAGTCAAATAAGCAACTGTTTGGAGACTCCACACCAGCAGGAGGCCCCTAGGAGAACCTAAATTTGGCAAGACAGGTTGACGATTGTATACTTTAGTGTCTGTAAGGATTGCAGGTGAAAAAACCCAGGGCGCAGGCAAAATTCAAAAGGCAAAAATAAGTTCCTTAATGCAAACAAAAAGGCTGTCAAGGCAGCTCAATAACTCACAGTGTTCGGTTTTTTAACCTAGGAACTCAGAGAAACCACAACAAGCCCGGCCGAACATTAATCAATGACACCAGAGACCAGTAAGATTAATAGATTCACTTTGCAAAGAGGAGAAGTTCAGTGATACTTAACTCAGACGAAAGCCTGGTGAAGATCAGAGAAATTCTGACCTCTGGGGTCGTGAACAGTCGTTTTATTCAGACATGTAGGAATGAGGTCACACAATGTAACAACAAATCAGAAATCAGTTATGTGGTTTGTCATAAGCATAGGGACCAATCAAAACACTTGTTGCTGGGGTTTAATATGTGGATAATAGTAAAAAACAACACAGAGGTGTTTTGTCTTACTAGCTCTGCTTAAAACAGTCTNACAGTCTGTGGACACGCCATGATGAATAATAAATTTGTCACGTACCTCAAGACTTTATTTGAAACACCTTAAGAAGTTTAATAAATTCAATAAAACTCTATCACACAGGTATTCAGGAGAAAACACAAAGACACCACAAAGTCTGAGGGGATGCAGCACAATGAACTGACAAACTCTGAAGACAGGACACAGAATATAAAGGTGAACTAATGAGGGACAATGGAAAACACCTGGGGAGACACAAGAGGAAACAGGTGAGCATGGGCGGGGCTGGAGGCAAGACAGCAGGGAAGAGATACACAGGGGAACAGAGAAACACTAGAAAATGAAAGCAAAAACACACAGATCATAACAATGTCTTGATGCATAGTGAATATGTATTAAAATACATTTGAAGACGTTCTTTACTAACCACAGGACAACAGAGGTCCCAGGGAACATAGGGATGACCCCACTCTGAAGCTACGTTCACACAGAACGCGTTTTGAGCAGCAAAAAAGCGCCCAATGCCTCCAGCTGGACACGTTACGTTCAGACCAGGACACAGACCAGACGCGTGTCTGAAGAGGGAGGAGTATCGGTTTTATTCTGGTCTGTCCTCAGCGGGTGAAATAAAGATAAAAATAAAGAAAATGGCTTTCATTTATTTACTAAAGAGCAAGCGAACATTGTGCACAGCAGATAATTAATTCACTAGATGATTATTTGTTCAGTTAGTTTCACCACTCCAAGAGCTGCGAGCTGACGGACTTTTTTTTGTCCTGAACAGCTGACCCACATCGGTACTGATATATCCAGCCAGAAAATCCAACTGCAGACGGTCGATTTCAGCTAAAGATCTCCTGTCCGTCTGTTTCGGTTTAGTGGGCAATATTCAGGAAACTGTCAGGTGGAAAAATGAGCCTCTCTGATTGGTTGTCAAGACGCATCGAGCGGCGAAAAGTTCAGATTTTTGAACTCTGGCGTTGTCTGCTTTCAACGCACCTCATGCACGCGTATTCCTTGCGCGCCGTGCCAAACGTACGTGACGCGATGCACGACCCCTAGAGGCGCGTCCACCATAGACTTTGCATGTAAACTGGCTGCTCCTGCAGCTCAAAACGCGTTTGGTGTGAATCCAGCTTGACAACTAGTTCAAATATAAAGTTGCATGAAGCTGCTGTAATCGTCACAGTTACAAGATAAAAAATTGTGTCACTTTGTTCATGGAGCAGCCTCAGCCGTCCTTTCTTGACACAAGGCTTGGGCCGAACTTTATCTCACAGGCGAATATGCTGAGTATTGTGAGATTGGTCAGAAGTTTGTGATCGTGTTTATTTTATGTAGAAAAGCATCCTGACAGCAATGGTGGCATTTTGCTCCAACTATATTCCTTGCCCCCCAGAGGAGTAGGGCCGTATTTATTCATTTTATTCAAAGCATTTCTTTAAGAACACAACATCAGTGTATTCAGACCATCTCAGAGATACAAAATGACAAACAAACATTCAAACTTTCACTTACTCATTGGGACAATTTAGTTTTCAGTTTATGTAACATGAATGTTTTTGGTCAGTGGGAAGAAACCAGAGTACCCGGAGAAAACCCACACATGCACCGGAAGAACATGTAAACTCCACGAGGCCAGGAGGCAACAAGCTTCTCACAGAGGCAACGTCTTTAACCCCTGCGTTGCTGTACCACCCTACATAAACTTAGTCTTACAAAATAATTAAAATAATCGATCGTGTTTATGTTACTATTTAGAACTTCACAGTTTTTGTTAACTGTAAACCAGCAACCACTGGGAGCAAAACCCAGTTTATCTCTTGTGTCGGTTCAAAACAAATATACAAATCTGTCCTAATTATACCACATTTTCTGTTAACTATGACAGTGCAATACAAATTTAATACAAAACGCTTGGCTTTAATGTTTAATGTGGTTGCTGCATCTGAAGCCATTTCAGCTGACCCAGTAGGTTTTAATTTAATAAATGTTTGTTGTTCAATAAATCATGTTGGTTTGATTAAAAGGACTGCCAGGAAACATTCCATGTACAGCAGGGGGTAAAATACCATTAAACCTTTGTTTATTTTGTTGTTCACAAAGTTTGATCAGTTTTGAGGCTGAACGACTTTCAATCACCTATAAATAGATTTCTGGCTAGGCACTACATCTGACACGCAGAGTATTGCATTTAGGTATGCCTCATGTTTTATTTTGAGGAGCTGCATTTTTTAGTTTTGGCAAAAACGGCAATCATTCAACGTCAGTGTTACTTTATTGAATAACTTCTTTATAGACAGGCACTTCCATCTGTTGCCTTCTGCCCACGTAACCACTAAACATATCTCTGACATTTAATTTTTTTTTGACTGATTTGCTTTGGAAAATTTATTCTGTTCTGTACGAACAAACTCATTTCTAAAAAATGCAACTGTCCAGTTTCAAACTTGTCTTTAACACAGACAGCTATGTTTAAGAAACAAAAATTAAAATTTCCTATATTTTTTTTAGTACTGTCGTTTTTTTTTTTTTTTTTTTTGTTTTGTTTTGTTTTAGTCCACTGTAATTTGGAAGCGTAGACCCAGATCTTCATTTGCAACATGGCTGGTTTTGTGTGTCCAAAAAACTAATAAAACGCACACCACCAGCTAGAAAAGAGAGGCTCAGTGTTTGTGCGATGACGAGCTAAGAGCCCAGCATCACACTCAACTTTAATTAAATGTGCGAGAGTGACAGCGCATTCAGGGGTGGTCATTTCGACAACGATCAGTGTAATCACATACTTCTTGTAATTGGCAATCTGATGCGACAGCAATTTCAATCACATCACAGGATCGGGACGTTTACAATTTGTTTATCAGACATGTGAAGTGAAAGTATGTGTGCTGATTTTTGTTAAGGGTGGAGATGATTCTAACTGGTGTTTAAATGCAATTTTGGTTGCACTTTGCATCACAGTTGTAATTTAGAAATTGACCACCGCCCGAGACATTTTCCTTTCAGAAGCAAAAAGGGAGGGTTAGTCCGTTTCACATTTTTCTTGAATAACAGTCAGTGGAGTTTTATTTGAAGAAATGCATTAAAGTGTGAAGGACAACTTTACACAAATCAAAGTCTGGTCATTCCTTTTTATTCATTGAGTTGATGTTTGTTTTTGTTGTAAAGATTTTGTCCTTGAGTGTGTTTTTTTGAGAACACTGACAGTGTCTGGAATGTTCTGAAGTAAAATATAATGCTTCAAATTTCAATTTCTCATCTTAAATTTTTAGCTGGCCCACATTTTTGGGGCCCATGTTTTGTGTTTAATACAAACCTGTTTATTTTTTACACAAAATGTTCACAGAAAAGGTCGGGCTTTTATCTGAAGAATGCTCAAAATTGTCAAAAGCAAAGGTGGCTTCATCCCACATTTTCAATCTTCATGGGATGTTTAGGCCAAAAGTTGAATGTAATTTTGAGACATATTGAAGTTCACATTTGTACAACGTATCTCTTCTGCCACTTGTGCATCGCATGACTAAAAGAAGCCAAAACAATTAATGTGTAAACAATGTTGACAAAAGGCTCCAGTGATTATTTTACATCTGTTCCTGCAGAGCCAAGAAATGTAACTGATTTTAAATCTGATTTTTCTTTGTGGCTAAACTGTCACCTTTCAAATCAAAGCAGGGGTTAATCTGTAGATAGTGTAATGAGATGTACTGTAGGTGGCTACAGTGCATTGGTTTAAAAAACTGTGATAATTGGACATTGTCAAAAGATGATTAATAAATTCCTTATCTACGGGTCCCTTGAAGGAAATGTCCAAAATGTACAGGTGCTGGTCATAAAATTAGAATATCATGAAAAAGTAGATTTATTTCAGTAATTCCATTTAAAAAGTGAAACTTGTCTATTATATTCATACATTACATACAAACTCATATATTTCAAATGTTTATTTCGTTTAATTTTGATG
>NW_013952901.1:90648-97978 GCF_001266775.1 Austrofundulus limnaeus | reverse complement strand
ATACAAGTTTCACTTTTTAAATGGAATTACTGAAATAAATCTACTTTTTCATGATATTCTAATTTTATGACCAGTACCTGTAATCCTAAATGATGTTTTGAAGCACTTTTCTAATTAGTACAGATGATTTTTTTTTTCAGAAAAGCCCTAAATCAATATATTGTATTAAATCGCTAGATTTTTAAGAAAGACTGAAAATTAAACTAGCAAAATTAATAAAATTTAATGGTCAAGTGGGCCAAAACATTAACTAATGTAATGCTATATGGTGGGGCATGGAGAGATGAGCTTTAAGGGAAAGATGTGGGACCTATAGGAACTTTGATGTCTTTCTCAAACATTGGAACACTGGGTCTGAAGTTGTTTCTGCTTTGACACTTGGAGACTGACAAGATATAACAAAGATGAAACAACAATGTGACTCCAGGTGGTGGGGGGGATATATATTTTTACCGTCATTTTCACCAACTAGTCTCCCAACCATTACAGCTCAGTGAGATGAGGCCTTATGTAACCCTAGAGACGTTATCACAGACCTATAAGCTGGTAAACATGACAGTAACAGTGTTCTTTGAAATGCTTGGCTATAAGATCAAAGCTGCAACTAATAAGGAGCATGATCCACCATGGAGGAAGAGACTGGAAGCTCTTTTAACACTTCCCAATTTTCTTTCCTTCCATAAATGCCTTCATTTGTCCTGTTAGCAATTGAATAACCTTTTTTATTATTGACCTTTATTTATCCAGGCAAATCCTTTTCAGACCTTTTTTGCAAGGGAGGCCTGGGCCTGAAGGCAACCTGTTGTACATGTTTTTTGGTATTTTTACAGTTTAATGCGCAGGAGTAAAACTGGGCACCTACCACCCCCAAATACACTCATAGCCTAGTCAGAATGACTGCAGAACATGGCTGAAGCATAGGTTGATATGAACACTGTTTGACTAAGTCAAATTTAACAAACTAAAGTACTTATGAATATATCTACTCAAGTTGTGAAATACTGACTTTGAACATATGCATTAGTAACTAGGGATGTCCCGATACCACTTTTTCACTTCCGATACGATACCGATATTACAACTTTGAGAATTGTCCGATACCGATATTGACCAATACAGATATTGGCCCATTACCATAACAGTACAAGTCACACACTTTTACCTATTTTGTAATGTAAAATCTTAGAAAAGCCTTGATCAAGTCAAACAGTGAAAAAGAGTAGGTATGAGAAAAACTGACCCATTTATTTTAAACCAATGGATCACATACATTTTACACTGAAGAACATTATACAATTTAATAAAATTTATTATAATACCCTGAAAAATAAAAGATAATAAAAACAAAATGTACTTTTAAAGTATAAAATAACAATTCAAAATCACTTTGGTTATTGTTTTACTACCTGTCAGCCAGATGCTGCTTTATGGTGGAAAAAACTGAAGGTGGGGACAAAACAAAACCCACATTATTGTCTGTTCAAAGTTAAGATCTGTTCAAAGTTAAGAGTCCACAGCTCCAGTTTTACTGACTGTAACTAAAACAACGTGATCATTGCACTTAATCTACACTCAAACAAGTGTGTAAACAGATTAAACATCACTCTAATAACAAGAGCAAAAATTAAATAATAATAATTGGTCAGTTATTTAAATTGATAGCTACCTTTCTTACTGCTGCATTTTCTGAGCATCATGTGGAGATCAGCCTCTGGCTCCTGCAGGGAGCAGTTTTTATCTCTGCTCTCGTCATGTCGCTCATATTCCAAAACAAAAGCTGCGATCTCCTTTCTTCTGTCCATCGACCCAGAGCTAATCCACGGGATGTCMAAACTGTAAGCGTGCTGTCCTCGCTTCTGCCAGCTTAGAACCACCGACTGGACCAGAGAGGAGGTTCTGAAACAGCGCGGCTGTGTGCGGTCACTGGACCGAGGCTGAACGAACCGAGCCGAACCGCAAAGCTGCTGCCAGGGTGGAGAGTGGTTGTTGCTCCGGTTTAAAACGTTCACGATTCTGTGTTCCCCCTCGGAAAACTTGTGCGTGACAACTTTGCACTTAGAAACTCTGTTTCTGATGAAAATAGAAAGTTCTGCCGACATTCTTGCTAACTTGTTAGCGCAGCATGTTGTTGTGATCATGTGAGCGCTACATGCCGGATCCAAGCTCTGCTGGATAGAAACACTGGAGCGGAGGCAGTGAACTGCTGGAACGGACTGCTAATATCGGAGCGCTTATATCGGACATTTTTTATGCAGGCCGATAAAATCCGATACTCATTTTTTGGCTGATATTGGACCGATATCCGATATCAATATCGGATCGGGACACCCCTATTAGTAACTGTAAAAAGATCAATGCTGTGGAATCAAGGAACCCCCATCCCAAAAAGTATCTCCCTTCTTCTCTCCTCACCTGATTTATTGTTTATTTGGAGAGCAGTCCAATCTGTGTGGATCATCTCAGACTTCTCTGTAGTCAAACTCTTAATACGCTTTCATGCATCCAGCCATTGTCCTTCAAAGGTTTATTTTAAAATGTATTTAGTCCAGTTCAGCTTTTCTTGTTCGAGCTATGGCTTGGGCAACTTAAACATCTGGAAAAGGAAGATAGTAACTTGGTGTCATTTGTGCACAAAGCACAAAACCTGTTACTCTAAGTCAACACTAAAGCATAACAATTTGATCGAGGGGCTTGAGATAGCTACAAGCAACCATGTTTTTTTTAACGGGGGGGGGGGGTGTTAATGTTTTTAGCTGCTCTGCAGAAATATACTTTCATACACCACTGTAAAAACAAAGGAAAGTATTTTCTGTAACAATGCAACACTATTTGCTATAAAACTAACAGTTCATCAATGAGACCTGTTGGAACAAGCAGTAAAGTGAACCATTACTGTAAATGTGTTCATGCCCCAACGGATCAGAGCTCTGTTTTTCCACTAACCTGAGGGACACCACCACAACATTAGACTGATGGGCTTCATATTTTGGCTGATTGGTGTATTACAACAACTACACTGTTTCACACATTTTCTTCTGGGCTATGTTTCTAGCACTGGAGTGTGTAGAATATGCTTTTCTAAGTGAGAACATGGCTATTGATTCCTTCTCACCTCGGCAGAATAAAAATTAAAAGAAGGTCTCTTGGGGAGTTTGGTTGATTTGTCAAGTGACTCAACCACAAGTTCCAACTAATGCTGTGAGGAGAAAAGTCTTCTGAACGTATTCCTTTTGTAATTTATTTGTCTTATGGCATAAATTGGGTCAGCCTTTTGACCCATTTCTAAAATGTTCCTGCTGCTAAATCTCTAGAATGCAAGTGTCTGTCTTCTCACCCATCAATCACAATTTAGATATCTAGGTTTTCAGCTGACTTTTCCCCCCCATGCTGCTGAGATGGTGAGTTTCATGAGAAACACTGAAACTTGTGTGGTGAAGGTTGGGGTTTCTAAAAACTGGCACAAAACACTAGAACATGAGCTGAATATATATTTCAAACTGAACTTTGACAGAATTATGGTTACAAGCTGTGACTGACAACAACTCCAAGAAGAAACACAAAAATAAAGCATGTGCGAATATTCAAGATGCCTCAAAGTTAAACCATGACTTATTTTAGAAGCCGACGTTTTTTAACTTGTGCATCATTGGGACTTTTCCATTACGACTGGGTTGACCACTGACCACGAACCATCTGTGTGGTTTGACTAATTCTGGATGCAACTTTATTCTTAAACTAGGAGATTTTGATCAACTCTTAAGTTTAAAAGTGGTTCCGAATCATTTATATTGGCCAAATAGGTACAAAATCACATGTCTAATTTCAAGTTAGAGAAGGTGCTCAAAGATGAGTAGCACGTTCACTCAGCAAAATTTAAGTCAAAAAGACACTTCAGAACTGGTCAAGGTCAGCACATATATACATTTGAGTTTTTACGTGATACTTGTGTCAAAAATTGCTTCCTTGCCAAGCGGAGTGGTTAGCATCTATGTAATTTAGAATCTGTAAAACTAGACCAAATGTGAAGTTAAAGCATAAATTAAACATATAAATATACATTCATCCCAAGACTATCCTGCACTGCATCAGGCTTATTACTGCCAAGAAATGATAGAAGGGTGATGATGTTTTTCCTTATATTCATGTGTTTGTCTGTGATTAAATATGTCAATAGAACACGAAAATGACTACAACTCTCAATTTTAAAGATATTCAACTTAAATTTAGTGTGGTAGTAGCAGAGATCCATCCCCATCACATAATCCAGTGGCTAAATAAACAAGCAAGATTTTGTTGATTCAACAAAACTTCTTAACTTTGTCATTTATCATCATAAAATATTCTTAGTTTAAAAGTCTGGTATGAAAGACAATAGGCAATGTGCATTCTTACTATTCTTACTCTTTTATATACTGTATACATGTACGTATACTGAATGTTTTTCAAAAATTCTATTGATAAGTTGTGCTGTTTAAACTACATTTTACACAAAATATATTCAGCAGTATCACAAATATTGGTGATGGAGAGTCAAAAGCCACAAGAAACCCTGCGAGTCAAAAGACTCAGGACGCTGTTATTTAAAAAAGGGGGAAATGACATATGTCGGTGGTCCTCAGTGTTTTTCAGTATAAGGCCCCCAAACTGATGGAGAAACAGAACAAGGACCCCACATTATATTTATAATAAATAAAATTGTATTTTATAATAACCTAGGCTTAGTACAACATAACATGCCTTACTTCTATGCATTTTATACTAAGTTAAACAAATACCCAGCTTCCTTTTTTCAATGTTTTCATTTTAACATAGATTTGAATACAAAGGTGTGTGATGTCCTAGTAATGCCACTGCCATGAAAAAAGATGTAACTCTAAAATAAAGAAAGTGTATTAAAAAAAAGTCTAAACAAAACCCTCACGACCCCCCTGCAGTACCTCCAAAGACCTACGATGGGGCTTGACCCCATCATTGAAGACCTCTGAGATAATATCTAAATGAACCTGTCAAAGAAACAACTGGATGTTGAGTCAAAAGACTCAGGACACCCTATTATATGAGAAAGAAAATGGAAAATTAAATATGTGAATCCCTCAGCAAGTGATGGATGAAGGGGCTATGGCCAGAACATGGCCGTCATCTTGAATTAAAATAAAAAAGGGTGTCCTGTGACTTCTGACTCAGTGACACCCAGTATATTTTCATTCATATACATGATCAATTCTTTGTCCTAATGAGAGAACCAGTTTGGAGGTGTGTCCTATACTGTGTGACGGACCAAATTCCTAATGTTTAAAACCACATTTAAAAAAAACTGTTTGAATAAGATTTTTTTTAAATCCAAAGTCTCATCACAGATACAAAATGAGTCTCATGTGATCATTGTGCAAGTTAAAATCCAACAAGTTTAATAGGAATTGTTCATGAACAAGTTTATTTCTTTTTACTGCCTGGAAGTGAATGACAAAGTTCAGCTGTTTGAGTTTAAAGATGTTTGTTAATCTGGGTGTTTAAAACACTTCAAACTAAGAGCAGCTTGATAAGCATTTCTCTACCCTTTTTTGTACAAAACTTTTTGTTTTCCAAGTGAATGTCTGTGAAAGTGGTGAATCATCAGGAGGTCCACAGCTCATTTGGTAGAGTATGACTAAACATGTGGGCTGACAGCCACACATCTTGCTGGAAGCCACCTCGTGTTGCATTCTGAACCTCCAGATAATGGGATGGTTCTTTTAACAGTTCTGCCACCTTGGCGCGCCCCATTATTATGATTTATAGAGGCCCCCGCCTCTCCGCAGATAATTACACCTATTTGTAAATTTCCGTATGTGTGTAGCTGTTGATTTACTAATTTGTGATGTGGAAGTTGTTGTCAGAGGACCAATTTAAAGGGGGCTTCATGATAAATGATGGCATCTGCCGGAGCAAGCAGTGTAAGACCTGGTTATGGCTAAGGTCACTCCAAATGGAGTTCTGTGGGACCGTAGGCGCTGGCAAGTCGGTGTCATCAACAGATCACGGATGAACGACCGAGACGCTCTGTTGCTTTTTAACTACAAAGACAGAGGAGAAGACAGAATAAAAAGAGGAGGTAATGTTTTCACTTGTTTACTGGGAAATGCAGGTGAAAAAAGGGAGGAGAACGACGGTTCGACAAAAAGCTGACGGACTGTAGTGGACTGTCTTTGCCTCCCTACATCCTTTGATTTATCTTGAGTGGCGCACGTTAACGACTGCGTTTTAGTGTAGCCAGATAGGGTACCCATCATCCCCTCCACTCCTACACCACCTTGTGATCGTTATGTCATTTGTTTATGATTCACAGCTCTCCCGTAATGGCACGTTTGGCATAATGCTATCCATCAGTCTTCCCAATGACCTACTCTCACATAGATGCCTTTCCCCCCTCCTTGTGATGCATTAACAAAAAAAAGTGTTAAACCAACGATTGACTTTGAAATAGGGATATGAGGATATAGGTGTGTTTTTCCAGAATCATTGTCATTGCCACCTAATAGGGCCAGTGTTATTTATTTATTTGGAAAACCTTTAACTTTTCTCAGAAACTCAACACCCATTCAAGTGATTAATTTCTGTCCACTGCAGTAAAAAAATAAAATAAAAATACTTGTTTTTCCTGAGCCAAATCCTCTCCTTGGTATTTACACTCTGTTATTTGTTTTACCTGCAGAGATTTACTGTATTTTATCTTCTATTGCAGAAACAAGGTGGGAAGCATTGTTAAAAGTTGTGATTTTATGCAACAACCTCTTGAAAATGTCAAGACACATGCCATAAATCACATTGATTTTCACAGTTTAAATGTAGTCTATTGTTCACAGGTAGAAATTACTCCCTGTGAGCACAACATACACGGACACTGTCTGTAACACACTGTTCTATGTCTCTCTCTTTTCTTTTTTCTTTTTTTTTTTTTGTTATAAAGACCCCCACAAATTATTTGAGCCTTTGAGTTACTAGATGTAGCAGAGGTCATTACAGACTGACTGTTTCATTTGCTGAAATGTGACCCCCAACTCTGGTTACACCAAATGTCATGTAGCAATCACACGTGTTCAGGAGTGTGTTTGGACAAACAGAAGGGCATAATAAAAATCAACCTTTAAACAAGGATCTAAGTTAGAACCAGCAATTTCAGATTAGTTAAAATAAAGATTGAAAATCTGCCAATAATGTAGGGTAGGGGTCCTCAACGTTTTTCAGTCTGAGACCCCCAAACTGATGGAGAGACACAGCAAGCATCCCCTTATGTGTGTGTGTGTGTGTGTGTGTGTGTGTGTGTGTGTGTGTGTGTGTGTGTGTGTGTGTG
>NW_013952901.1:88633-90295 GCF_001266775.1 Austrofundulus limnaeus | reverse complement strand
TGTGTGTGTGTGTGTGTGTGTGTGTGTGTGTGTGTGTGTGTGTGTGTGTGTGTGTGTGTGAGACTCATCATATCAAAATGAGGATGAAGTCAAATTTAGTCAAAATGACCTAATTACACTTTCAAATTTCTGGCTTTAAAAGCTACTTTTGATACCTAGATCATTCTGATATCATAAGCTTGTCCAGAGATATGACTTAATTTGTCTTGTTTACTATAAGACACGGGTGCCCAACCAGTCGCTCGCTGATTCGCAGGTGCCCGTGCAGTGCAACCTTGCTACGGAGCCTCTAGCGCCGAATTTGAGCGTTGCATCCCGGAGCTGTCTTGTTTGAAAGCTCTGGTCTGCCCTACAAGGTGAAAGTTGAATGAAGTCCCTGCGACGTTCCCCCACGGAGCAATAAGTAAAAAACCTCCAAAATACGCACCGTCTGACCTCCCGCCGGGGTGGTTTTAGCACCCCCTCCTAGGCTAGGAGCGACGGAATCCGGCGTGGCTGGTCGAGTTTTAAAGCGCTGGCTCTCCCCCACAAGGAGAAAGTTGAGTTCCTGCGACGTTCCCCCGCAGAGATATAAGTGAAAAACCTCCAAAATTATGCACCGTCGGACCTCCACCGGGGGTGGTTTTAGTCCCCCTCCCCGAGCTAGAAGCATCGGATCCCGGAGTGGCTGGTCAGGTTTTAAAGCTCTGGTCTGCCCTACAAGCTGATGCTGGAGTCTCTGTGACGTTGCCCCAGCACCGGGTTTTATAACAGCCTGCCCCCTGAACCACTGGTGGGCGATATTTCTGCAATAATGCATAAAATTCAGAAACCCACCTGATGGATCTGTTCCAGGCAATAAAAGGAACAGATCTGACCAGGTGAAACCGGTCCTGGAAACTCAGCACCAGGTTGCCACCTGCGAGAGAGTTTTATATTGTGCTTTGACTTTGATTAAAAAAAAAGGTCAGCACTCTTGTGGTAGCCATGTTGACCCTGATAGTTTTTTTTTTTTCCTCCCCTGTATGGAGAGAAGAGAGGAGAGTTCTTTGAATAAATGGAGCCGAGTTCCACTGCTCCAAAGTTATTTGACTCTGTGGTTCTCACTGGGCATGTTTTCAGCCCTGGCAGCTCGCACGTTACAGTGAGTACTAACTGAAGGAGGTAAAAAAATTTATCCTTTTTGTTCAAGCATCACTTTTCTGTTTCTCTGTCAGGAGTTAAATAAGGATTTTATCTTTTCTTTTTTTTCTAGGTAAATATATGGTTAGGTAGATAGTTTTGTTTGACAATACTTTAAATTAAATAAAACTAGCAACACATTACATTCTGTTTTATTTCCTTTAAAGAAGTGAGGAGTAGGGAGACAAAATTATGTTTTTTTGATACTGACACTGGACGAGTAGCTCTCGGCAAACTGCCGACTTCAAAAGTAGCTCTTGGTTCAAAAAAGGTTGGGCACCCCTGCTATAACACATTACTGTTTGGTCTGAATCCTAATTTTATGTAAATTTATTGAGCAATTTTTGCTGTCAATATAAAGAGGAAACCTCAAATAGTATTTGTATATTAAAGGAGACATATCATGCTAAATGCACTTTTTTTGCATTTATAAACTATTTTTTGTGCAATTATAGTGTCTAGGAGTGTAGAAAACTTTAATTTATTCTGTCCAGTTACTGC
>NW_013952901.1:73270-81199 GCF_001266775.1 Austrofundulus limnaeus | reverse complement strand
ATATATATCTGCTTCTTCCTTTCAGGGTCACAGGGGTCACTGGTTCCCATATCCAGCAGTCACAGTGGGGGGCGGGGTACACCCTGGACAGCTCGCAGGTTTTGGTCTGTTGGAGGAAGCTGGAGTGCCCGGAGAGAACCCATGCATGTGACACGAGAACTCTTCTCTCCTCTCTCTCATCTCCCCTCTACATGTTTGTTGTAATTATTTCTATCAATAACCTGTTTTCTTTGTCTCTCTTCCAGAGGAAAACACACCTGGACCAGTCATTCTGTCTGTCTGTGTCTCTTTCCTGTCCCCAAACCCAGCTGGTCGAGGCAGATGGCCGCCTGTCCTGAGCCTGGTTCTGCTGGAAGTTTCTTCCTGTTAAAAGAGAGTTTTTCCTCTCCACTGTCACCAATGTGCTGCTCAGGCTGAGAGACTGTGACGAAGTGAAGATTCAACACAATCGGCTGGCTTAGATTGATTGTTTTTCATGTACAGTGGCCTGAGAGGTTTGTTGTGACTTGGTGCTATATAAATAAACTAAATTGAATTAAACTGTCTTTTGTGGCATTTAGTATAAAAAGAAACAAAGGAAACATGCAAATGCTATTTCTCAGATAGGAATTGGAAGAATTTGCTGCCCCTGTGACATAGAAAAAACTTTTTTTTATCTAGGATTTTATATTGCAGAGAGTCCTCCTGGTCAGAGCTTGTATGTACTGAAGTGCCAATCTCTCAAATTTGCTCCAGAACCCAAAACAGGAGCTATAACAGGTCATGATTGTCTAAACAGAACTTATCTAACTTTTATGAAATTACAATATGTTTAGGTTCACATGTATCAAATGTTTAAGTACTCTTAAGAAAATACAACAATCTTAAAACAGACTATATAAAACAGTCAATAAAATGAGTGAAGGAGGAATAATATTTTTCATTCACACAACTTAATACATTGATATTTGATCAATATTTTATGGATAGGCACCAATACTTATTTGTCATTTTGGATTAAGTACTGATTCTGATGAGAGGTTGCAAATAAAATAAAACATAATTAAGCAATAGTAAGTTCAAAATAGGCTTTCAGAAATAATTTTTAATATAACACCAGTTGAATCCATTTTATGGTCAACTGTATTTGCAGCTAAAATAGGTTATGTTTGGTACAGAGAAAATGTAAGGTCACTTTAATACAAAGATGTTGATTAGAGCATAACAAAGTGTGGCCATAAGGATCCAGAAAAAAGCCAATGTGCTAACAAGAATCTAACCACTTTCACACTTATCTGATGTTGGTTTACAGAAATTAATGTACAGACGTTTAAAAAAATCTCTTAAAAGTAGATTTGGTATGTAGCCTAACGTGTTTCTCTCATGCCATTATTCCAAGCCTCTATGTATTATATTACTAAATAAATACAACATTATTCATTCTGGTAATTTCACATAAAAAAATCACAAAATGAAATCTAATCTAATATGCTGCTTACAAACATTCTCATATTTATCTACACGAGTCTCAATTAGTGAAAACTGTATGGTTTTATTGTTGCTGCTGCAAGGAAGTATGGGATTTAATTATGTTTCCTTTTAACAGAGGATGTTTTCAGCGTGTTTTATGCCGCTGGAGATAATAAAAATAAGCAAGTATTAGTATTTAGATAATCAGACCAGCTCTTACTTAATATGGCTTCAAGGACATTTAACATTTAGAATAATCCTAAGAAAGTGAAGCACTGTTGTTGACGTCCAAACATGACTAACATCGACCGACATTTGTGACCCATCACATCAAATCATGAAGTAAGTTAATTTGGTCATAATAAGCCAATTACATTTTTAGATCCCTATCTTTTTAAACTTTTATTTGATACCTGAGTYATCCTGATATTATAAGATGTTCCAGAAATACAGCTTGATTTGTCTTGTTAATCTTTAAACCCCATGAAAAATCAATCAAATTCCTTTTTTATGTTTTGCGTTTTCTAATGAGGGTTTCATAAAGTCATTTGAAAGAAGAAATCTGAAACCACATTTGAAAATTTATTTCCCAGCTTGTTTTGAAAACTGCTTTGCTATCACTCAAGGAAAGATAAAATGTAGGGATTTTCTGCTCAAARTCATTAGTTGGTTTTGCTCACAAAAGTGCCTTAAAACATTCTTTAGAGAGAGAAGTCATAACTTGTCAGCATTGGGTGCAGCCTGTAAATGTCGTGGGACCAGCTGATGGGCAGGGCCGTAAAGTGGCGGGGCAATGGCCCCCTGGTCCCCCCATTTCGGCACCGGTGCGCAGCTGCATTTATTGTACATTAAAATCACCTCAGTCCTCTCTTCTTTCCTCARTGCCATCTTCAAATACCTGGAACGAACAACAAGAGTTTTGAAAATTTTGGGTTGATAAATTTCTGAATCGCAAAACACTTTGCAAATCTGTTTGCAGCAATCCAATTCTGAGACAATTCTGGCCTTCTCTGATAGCTCCATGACCCTGGCWGCCATRTTCTGGACATAGCCTAAAAGATAGGCCCCTCRYCCMTTRCTCGCTGATGTATTCAAACATTTCCTTTTCCCTTTCATTTCTGAAATAAAAGGATGTACTGAGACTTTTGACTCACTCKTCACAAAAAAGGTTAACATAATTGTCCACAATAAAATCTTTTCAATCGTCACATTTAGTTTTCAGGTTACCTAGTTTGAGAGCAGCTGTTTTGGCAGGATGTGGCACAGTGTGCTTAAACTTTCTGTGCGTTAAAATAGAAATAAATTACATCAATAAATTAGAAGCTAAGAAAATGAATACACCTAAAGTTTAAAGGTTGCGGAGTCTTTTCATCCAAACACATCCTTGTGTTCTTCATTGTCAAGCTGCTGCTGTAAACTCCCATCATCAAGGCTAAAATCAGTAAGAAACTTTGATGCCTTTTCATTTGCTTTCCTTCACCCCCCGTCTGTGTGCTCTTCACAAAAAAGCAAAAATAGTTAAAGACAACAACGTCGTCATCTCACTGAGCCCAAAGCTGACTGACATCAGAGCACTGTAGGCGGCTGACAACTCCCTTATGATTTCTTTTGGTTTTCTTATCCCCCCCAACATCTGCTAGCAAGTAATTACAGCCCGACTGTTCTTGGATSAGTCAGAGGCGAGCAGAGGGAGCGGGATCTTTTTAGTGTCAGAGCAGTGTCAAAGTCACACTTAATTTTTGTCTCACTGGAGTTTATGCCTTTTTGTATTTACTGGACAAGGGTTTAAAAATATATGCGTACATGTCAGAAACAGAAAAAAATAACACATCAAGATAGTTTAAAAGAGTGATGTAGACGTCTATGAATCTGACTGCTGCATAAAGAAAGCAGATTTTTCCACTCGGTGAATGAGTATGTTGCATGAGTTTAATTAAAGCAAAGCTTTATAAGTGCTTCAGTATGCAACACTGACAACCTGTTGATCTCTATTAAATATAGAGACACGATGAAGAGCACACCTCCACAGTTATTGCTCTGAAAATCAAATTATGGTTTCCATGACTGCTGGGGGTGCTGGACACGTGCGAGCAAGCTCATTAATTATTTTTTACCAAATGCAATTAAAATATAAAAAACTAATTTTCTTAAAAAAAAATTCGTTTTCTTCCATATTTGCCTCATTATGTAACCTTTCTGAGCAAGAATAAATGTCAAAAATAAAAACACTAAAGGGATGTCTAACTGAAAGTACATTTCAAAAAGTCAAATTTATAAAATTACAAATATAGGCAGTAGTTGGAGGATTCTGCTGTACCGAGTATTTTATTCTGTTATTTCATTGTCTTAATTGTGTTTACTGCTGTGATTTTACCATTGATCTCTCTAAGCTGACCTTAGAACAGTGGTGTCCAAAGTCAGCCCACAGCTGAACCTAAGGAATGCTTAATGAGTAGGTCTCCTCAGTATCTGCAGAGGTCTACTAATTAAGCACTACTTAGGYCCAGCTGTGYTGAACCAGGACAGTACCTAAAACATGCAGGACACCAGCCCTCGAGGACTGACTTTGGACACCACTGCCTTAGGAGTTTTGAAAGGCACATAAAAAGTTGAGTTTTATTGACTCTTAATTGCACTTCACATATAAATATTTTTATTGAAATGTTTAGAATATTTTAGGTTGGTAAACTTCTGAATCACAAAAAGATTTGCAAATCTTTTTGCAGCAATTCAATTCTGAAACAATTCTGGCCTTCTCTGATGACCCTATTACTATTGGAAAAAAATTGCCTTTGATCCAATATGGTGGTTTTTCAAGATGGCAGCCATGGTTTTGGGGACATTATTATGACCCCCGCATGCGAAGTGGAAGCGGGAGTCATATTGTTTTCATACTGTTTTTTTTTAGCGATATTTGGTCAACCGTAGCACAAAAACGGCTGCACCAATCAACGTGAAATTTGGCAGGATTGTAGATGAGTCTGACCTACACTGCGCCAGCCAACGGTTTTACGATAGACCCCATATTTGAGGAGGGGGCTCCTTTCAAAGAGGGGGTGTCTGGACATTCAATTATGCTTATAACTCAGAAACTGTTCAACATAGGAGCTTCAGATTTCTTTTGTTGTTTAGCTCTGATGAAGTTCTATCCATGAGGCCCACCAATCAATGCCCCCCCCCCCAAAAAAAAAAAACAAAGAAAAAAAGTCCCCCACCCAAACCACTACAATTTTGGGATGCACCTAGTAGCATGATATTTTTTAGGAATAAAGACTTCTAAGCTCTGGTGTATTTGTGCGTGCGGGGTCATTATGTTACCACTATGCGGTATCTAGTTCTAAACTGGAGTTGCCCATGGTGAGAGGCACCAAGCTGGTGTGGGTATACTTTTGACCCCCCGACTTGGTGCCTGTGTGTTGGAGTTTACCCCTGTAGATAAGAGGGTAGTTTCCCTGCGCCTACGGGTGGGGGGACGGGCTCTGACGGTCATTTGTGCTTATGCACCAAATGATTGTTCGGATTACCCAGCCTTCTTGGAGTCCTCAGCGGGGGTGCTGGACAGTGCTCCAGCTGGGGATTCCTTTATTCTGCTGGGGGTCTTCACTGCCCACATGGGTAACAACAGTGTGACTGGAGAGGTGTGATTGGGAGGAACGGCCTCTCCAATCTGAACCTGAGTGGTGTTCACAGTTTTTCCATCACAAACACCACGAACATAAGGATGTCCATAAGTGCACGTGGCACCTGGACACCCTAGATCGCAGATCGATGATTGACTTTGTAGTCGTGTCATCTGATCTGCGGCCGCATGTTTTGGACACTCGGGTGAAGAGAGGAGCTGAGCTGTCAACTGATCACCACCTGGTAGTGAGTTGGATCAGACGGCGGGGGAAGATGCTGGACAGACCCGGTAGACCCAAGCGTGTAGCGAGGGTTTGCTGGGAATGCCTAGCAGAAGAACCCGTCGGACAGATCTTCAACTCACCTCTGAGAATTTTAACCACACCCCAGCCGAGGCGGGAGACATTGAGTCCGAGGGGGCCATTTTCCGCCTTCATAACACTAAGCTTAACAAACACTTCAAATGCCAAATAAGTTGCAGGTTGAAGCAATTACCGTATTTATTCAAGTATAATACGTAAAATTTAATTCATAAAATCATCCATAAAGTTGGAGGGTAGTATTATACTCAGATAAATATTTTTACTTATGTATTTTAACTGAATCGGCTTCATTCACAAAATGCCTGAGTCCGGAAATGAGACCGCGTTGTAAAAAGCAGTTGAAATGAGCTCACCTCTGACACTCCTCCGTGCTTCAGAGCGAGATAATAACAGATTCAAGCAGGCAACGTGATGTGAAAAAAAGGGGGGGGAAATCAGTCCTGCAGCTTAGTAATGATAACGAACTAAAGACATTAGCGTGTAACCGGGCTGCTACTCGAACAACAACAAACACATGTTCTTCTGTAATGGCTGCCGTCCACCGGTGTTCTGAAAAAGTTTGTATCCCTGAAAAAATTTTCCTCACCAGAGGAAGTTCACGAGTAGGAAGTCATTTACTTGTATCTGCTTGAAGATGGCCCAAATCTTATATGAAGTCTCTGACTTTTGTGTTGGTGCATCCTGGTGGACTATGTGTAAAATGTCAGAATTCATATGATGCTGCTACAGTTGATATATATTTGTTGTCAAAATACCTTTTAGTACATATGTTGTTAAAATAAAATGAACAGTCCAATGATCATTTTACTGATATGTATAAAGACTGCAAAGGCTGAAAAATCTTGAAGTCTGTATGAAATTGGAGGTAGTTTGAGGATTAAATTTTTATGCTTTTTAAGCTCAAAAAGGGGGGGTCGTATTATACATGAGATCATATTACACACAAATAAATACGGTACTTATTTCACTGTACTATTTTCTCATGCCCCTCCCCCCAACCATTTTTGTGTTTGCTAAGACACACACACACACACACACACACACACACACACACACACACACACACACAGAGACAGACACACACACACACAATTACATGAACACCCATTTTTTGTGGCGCTGTGCAATAAACCATAAATAAACAGATTTTAAATTCAAATACGTGGCCCAGTTTGAATTCATATATTCTGAATTTCATCCAACATTTTTAAAATCAGTACAGTCAGAATCTGTGAATGGAGACCCATGCTGACAAAACAAGTAAGAATAAGCTCAGGCTGTAGTGCAAAAAAGAAGAATATAAATTCTTACCTTGAGATTTGCATAAAAATGAGTCCATAAAGACCCCATCAGTAATGCCAGGTTCATACGGCAGGATAATCGTGCCAATTTTTGCCCTCCCGACAATCTTAAGGATGTTCCGATTATCGTGATGGCTCTAAAGATAATCTGAGCAGATATTCCTGCCGTGTGTGGTGAGTTGAGTGATCTATTCGGCTTGGAAGGGCGTCAGGACCACTCAGATTTCAAATCTATTCAGCATGTTGGATTTTTTTGGCCCAATATTCCAGTGTGTGGTGTTCACCTGAGAACAAACGAGCTTGCAGCCTGATGAATGAGACGTGCAGCCAATCAAAATGTGAGGTGACGTAAAGACAGATGGGAATCCAAAATACAGAAGACATAAAAAACTGTCATGACTCAGCAGAAAGTCTGCTGGATGTTAAGTAAACGTCCTTTGGAGTTGTTTTTCCTCTGGTAAAAAATAGTCCACAAATGATCAACATTGTTTCTTCCTCACATCAATTGTTTATTTACTCTGAACTCACGTCTCTCTGGAGGTCACGTGAGATTTTTCCTCGGACATCTGAATTCTCACGAGATTTCAATAAGTCTCGCGTGATTTAATATCTGACATCTGAATGTTCATGAATGAAATATCTTTTTGGGTCTGGTGTGTTTTCTCTTGCCATGAGGCTGTACACCACACACAGTAGGACCAAACCTGCTATATCCAGGATTTTTTGTCCTCACGTGTGGGCTCTATCAGTCTTTGAAAATTGTCCGACAATTTTAAAATCTTTTAGTGTGACTTAGCCTTAACTAAGATTAAACAATATTTCTAATCTACCTTTAAGTTGTAGTTTTCTAACAGTTGTGTCTTCACTAATAATTCTTTGTTTTATAACCTTCATAAATTTAATTGAAAATGACCCTTTTTATATTCCGGCTGTCATGGTGCCAGGGAATCCTGTCGTATAATGTTCTGAGTCAGTAGCTACGTTTACATGGACAAAAGTAAATCGGATTAAAGTTCGGAATAAAAATGCGTCATGTAAACAGCCCCTTCCGATTATTCTGATCCGATTGAGCTCGATCTGAATGAATTTTTAATCCGAATGAAAAGGGTGGGTTATGCCGATTGATAATCGGAATGAGGTTCATGTAAATATTTAATCGGATCATCTCATGGTGCGTTCACACCGAACGCGATTTCAGCATCAGGAGCATCAGGTTTACATGCAAAGTCTATGGT
>NW_013952901.1:48532-67025 GCF_001266775.1 Austrofundulus limnaeus | reverse complement strand
GCACACGGTTGACTTTTGGTTCCTTTTTTAGTATTTAGAGCGCTGCTTCGCTGATCAGTCGATCAGTGTTATTTTTAGAACGTGTCCTGCGGGCGACCGGGTGCCCTCGGGCACCGTATTGGTGACCCCTGCTTTATATTATTTTCAGAAGTAATTTCAATCAAAAGGAAAAAAAATTGTATAGGTCCTCTGGACGGGTTCTTCTTTAATGAAACGTTTCATCTCTCTTCCAAGAGACTTCTTCAGTCTGAGAGTTTCAGGCAAAATTCAGGCTTTTAAGTCCTGCCTCCAGGTGACTGATACTCACATCACATGGCCATGGTTCACAGGTGACTCATACCCACATAACATGGCCATCGTTCACGTTGTGAACGATGGCCATGTGATGTGAGTATCAGTCACCTGGAGGCAGGACTTAAAAGCCTGAATTTTGCCTGAAACTCTCAGACTGAAGAAGTCTCTTGGAAGAGAGATGAAACGTTTCATTAAAGAAGAACCTGTTGCTAGGTTAGGTGACAAATTTCAACAAACTACATATAATTTTGAAGCTTTGAGATGTAGGATTTAAAAATAAGTCCTTATTGAAAAGTTTCTCATCGTGACTCACTTTGCAAATCACAAATTATAATTAACCATTGTTAATTTAATCAATGTTTTATAGCCAAGAATCCCACTTAAAGCACGCACAGGCAGCAGAGGAGAGAAAATGTTCCTTTACGCCAAAAACTAATTAGATGGTTTACCAAAAACTATTTGAGATCTGGTTAAGAAATGGTCCAAGCTGTTTTTTGGGTTTTTTTGTCATTTATAAGTCTTGTCTAATAGTTTAGACAAACACATGCAATGCTGTTCATCTAATTTCAATTTTAATATTTATTTGAGAGGGTTAAACTCTGATGTGTTGGCTATACATCCATGGTTTTAATATAAACATCATAATACTGTGATGAATTAGCTTCTGCTTCTTAAATGAATAGATTAGGTATTTTGTTCATGAGAAGCCAGAAGTGGCTAATCTCCAAACTGCACATAAAAGCGTCCCTGAACTAATGTGAATCCTCTCAAGTTCAAAACCAAAAGTGTTTTTATGCCTTTAATAAATGGGAGTGGGAGTAAAAGGGAAGGAACAGTTCTTCATATTCAACTTTTTTTCCCTTGTAGCAGTTCAATAAATAGAGGATAAAAAAACGAGCTCAACACCAGCCTGTTGTGAAACATGTTCATTCAGTCAGGTGTGGAGAAGATTTCTGGCATTTCTGCACTGAAGAGCAGATGTCAGTTATCTGTCAGGTTGGGTTTGTGCTGACGTACAGAAGAGATGCAATTTTTGCCTGACTTGGAAGACTTTTTTTCTCCTTTACAGTCTATCATTCAAGCTTTTTTTTTTGGTTCCCCTCCTAACATTGCTTCAGTGCTGGCCTCCATGTTCCTGGGAGCTGCCCTCACACCCTTCCTGTCTCGTCAGAGGCCAGGTGTTTCATCCATGTCGAGCTTCCCCCACAATCCTGTTAACGTGACTCCTCTTCCAGCCCCGCTCTCGCCCTCTCAGAAGCTTGTTTTTTTCAGCGGTCCAGGCCAGAGAAATCACAACCCCTCCACTGCTCCTTCACCTTTATCTTTTCTTCAAATTCCACTCACCAATTATTTGCACCTTTTTCCTTCTTTCCTCTATCACTCCTCCCCATGAACACCTCATTATCCGTTATCGGCTTTTCTTATTCTCTCTCCCATCTCTCATAGCTTTTTCGCCCTCTTATCTCCGTTTTATTTGCTGCCTCTGTGCATCTCCTCCTGCCATTTGTTAACCCCCCCCCCCCCCAGCTTTTATCTCACCGCCCTCAATCAAGCCTTTGCATTTCTTCTCTATCAGGTTTGCTACTGTACCTCTAAAAGAAGGATACCGAGGAAAATAAAATGACTTATCACGGAGTGAATTAGCTACAAAGGTTTATTGTTTTAGATGTGTTTTTATAGATCCCACTGAATCTATTGGATCAAATGAAATAGCACCATTAACACAGCCATGTGAATTGGAGATAGGGACGCTAGTTAGCATGGATAGCTTCTTCAATCAGATAAACTCCATCCATTTTCAACAACACGTGCGAGTGGCTTTTGTAGAATCTGGCCTGAATCGGATGAGTCAGCACGCAGGTGTTATTTAATTAAATGTTGAAGCCAAAACCAAAGAAACTGAGATTTCCCCTAGAGAAAAGAGATTCTAAATCTGATTCTGCTACTAAATTAATAATATTTTTGTTAAAAATACAGCTTTAGTAAGAATTTAGCAACAGAAGGTCATACATGTCAACCCCGTTGGACTTTCACCTGTATTTTAAGCCTCAAAAATCTATAATTTAAAAATAATCTGTATTATTCACATATGATGGGGGGGGGGGGGGGGGGGGCTTCAAGTGGGCCATCAGCCACAGGGAAAGACAGAACATGGGACGGACAGAGAAGTAGGGAGGAAAGGAGGCCGGGGAGAGGTCAGGAACTTACTTCTAGCAGCAGAGCAGGTTGGGAGATGGTTATTTAAATTTGGTTTTTTACATCCTACAGGCTCTAAAAAGTAAAATAAATTTGAAGATGAGTTTTTAAATCTGTGTAATTTACTGACAGTCTGTACAACTTGACATGTATGGAAGAAGAAGATGAAACTCTTCACTTTCAGTTATAGCTTACATGGGACATGGGGCTCTGTGGAAAGCTATGAACGATTGTACAGATCTCTTTTGCAGGGGAGGCCCGGGCCTGAAGGAAACCTATTGTACATAGTTTTGGTCTGAAAAGATTTAAGAACATTTGTTTAAAATGAATGAAGCAGTTTTAAAGTACTGGAATTCCACAGTGGTTTTAATCATCAAACAAACTAGCTTAGCTCATCAATCCAGTCTGAAATCTGAATTATCCCTTTAAATAAAGAAACACGAACAAACCTCTGGATTGGTTTATTAAAACAAACCTATGTTACTCAGACGACACACTATATGAAATTAACTGCAGCAGCAAATACAGCGGGTAAAATAAGTATTGAACACGTCACCATTTTTCTCAGTAAATATATTACTAGAGGTGCTAATGACATGAARTTTTCACCAGATGTCGGTAACAACCCAAGTGATCCATACATACAAAGAAATCAAACTATAAATGTCCAGAAATGAAGTTATTTGTAATAATGTGGAATGGCACAGGGAAAAAGTATTGAACACACTTACTAAAATTTATCTAATACTTTGTACAAAAGCCTTTGTTGTCAATGACAGCTTCAAGACACCTCCTGTATGGAGAAACTAGTGGCATGCATTGCTCAGGTGTGATTTTGGCCCATTCTTCCACAAACAGTCTTCAAATCTTGAAGGTTTCGTGGACCTCTTCTATGAACTCTGATCTTTAGTTCTTTCCATAGATTTTCTGTTGGATTCAGGTCAGGTGATTGGCTGGGCCATTCCAGCAGCTTTAGTTTCTTTCTCTGAAACCAACTGAGAGTTTCCTTGGCTTTGTGTTTGGGCTCATTGTCTTGCTGAAATGTCCAGCCACGTTTCATCTTCATCATCCTGGTAGATGGAAGCAGATTTTTATCAAGAATGTCTCTGTACATTTTTCCACTCATCCTTCCTTCAATTATTTGAAGTTTGCCAGTACCATATGCTGAAAAACAGCCCCACACCATGATGTTCCCACCTCCAAACTTCACTGTTGGTATGGTGTTTTTGGGCTGATGTGCAGTGCCATTTGACCTCCAAACATGATGTGTATTCTGGCATCCAAACAGTTCAATGTTGGTCTCATCTGACCAGACTATATTCTCCCAGTATTACACAGGCTTGTCTAAATGTTGTGCAGCAAACTTTAAAGGAGCTTCAACATGCTGTTTCTTCAGCAGTGGAGTCTTGCGTGGTGAGCGTGCATACAGGCCATGGTGGTTCAGTGCATTACTTATTGTTTTCTTTGAAACAAACGTACCTGCTAATTCCAGGTCTTTCTGAAGCTCTCCACAAGTGGTCCTTGGCTCTTGGACAACTCTTCTGATAATTCTTTTCACTCCTCTGTCAGAAATCTTGTGAGGAGCACCTGGTCGTGGTTGGTTTATGGTGAAATAATGTTCTTTCCACTTCTGAATTATGGCCCCAACAGTGCTCACTGGAACCTTCAGAAGTTTAGACATTCTTCTGTAACCGATGCCATCATTATGCTTTGCAACAATAAGGTTGTGAAGGTCTTGAGAGAGCTCTTTACTTTTACCCATCATCAGATGGTTCTTGTGTGATACCTGGCCATCATTTGGGACTGAACCAGCTGATATTAATTTGCACTGACAAGGGGCAGGCTTGCTTTCTAATTACTGAGAGAGTTCAGCTGGTGTCTTGGCTTTCCATGCCTTTTTACACCTCCCTTTCTTCATGTGTTCAATACTTTTTCCCTGTGCCATTCCACATTATAACTTAATTTCTGGACATTTATGGTTTGATTTCTTTGTATGTATGGATCACTTGGGTTGATACCGACATCTGGTGAAAATTTCTTGTCATTAGCACCTCTAGTAATATATTTACTGAGAAAAATGTTGATGTGTTCAATACTTATTTTACCCGCTGTATACACAACCATGAAGATCATAACATCTTTCCTGTAATAAAATACTTTTTTGTTTGTTTGCTTTAGGAATTGTTATATTTTGTTGCATCCTCAGTGTTCAAATCTTCCAGATAACAAGCAAAATAAGGGGTGGAATTAAAGGAAAATCACCAGAGTGTCAAGCCCAATTCAAATTACCTTAAGCAAAAAGCCTAATAAAGTTTTTTAACACCACATTCTTAGTCATTTAACTCTTTGAAAATCAAGACAATTAATAAAACACACAAAAACATGATCATGTGATGAGTTTAGTGTTTAAAATACAGGAGAGATAAATCAACCAGCAAAGAAATCCAGCTTTTCATTAAATCTTTAACTTGCTGAGATGGTAAATAAACGGAAAAAAAAGCTTCACCACATACATGCTGTATATTCAGAGCATTGATGAAGTTTCAAACCTCTCAAATGTTAACATTTGTCATTTTCACTCTTATATTTAACAGATGGTATTTTAAGTAACAGTGCGTAGTTTTCAGGCTTCGTATATACAAAAGAAAAGAATGGGGTTATGAACTTTGCAGCACATCCTGTCTGGAAAACAGCTTCACTTCTCTTCACTGGTAACAACTTTAAATGAACACTCAACTCACTGCTCCAAGATGCTGCTCTACTTCTCCAAGAACCCAGCACAATTTTGCTTCTTCTGACTTAAACCCTTTTCTTCCCTGTTTAGTTACATAAAGAGCCATTACTTGAGCACCATTATCCGATGAAAGCTTGGTACTCTTTAGTTAAAACCAGCTTTCAATGCCTAGCTGAGGATTGCGGATTTAAGCCCCATCTGAGCTTTTGTCCACAAGCTGCAGCTCGATGCTTAGCTGACCCTAAAAAGCAAACTGAAAGATGCCATTCAGTGCAGATTCAATGGCTGTGGCGTTACAAATCTGTGCTGGCGTTTAGCGAGATTAGTAAGGCTGCACTGCCCTCTGCAGGCTCTAACATGTCACTGCACTGCAATGATGCACCCCATGGCCTCACCCTGCTGCTGCTGCTTCACACACCTCCAGCATGCGAGCAATTACCTTTTCATTTATCTCAGGCAGAAGCAACAGCAGCAAGCAGGTTTACAACTTGTTCACTAATTTCCTTTTTAATTAACCCTCACGGTTTTAAGACAGGTTGTGCTCTGTAGACCTGCAGTAAAAACTGCAGGCTTTTTTTGTTTTTATGTTACTACCTCACATGGTTACCTTATCTCAGTTACATCAAAACATTTAATATAAACTCCAAATCACATGAGGTGATGATTTGTGTTATGACACCAAACCCTCCTTCAGATCTGTCTTTTGTAGCAAACATGGCTGCGTGTGATAAATAAGTAAGTAAATAAATATTGCAGCCCTCGGACGAGACAAGAAATTTTGAAAAATAAACTTTGAATCTAATCTAAGACAAAAAAAAAAAACACCTACATGTTAATGCATGAACTGTACTTGAAGTGTAAACAGAACCAAGATCAAAAAGAAAATGTCAAAACTGCTGCCAATGGGAAGTCAGACTAAAAAGTTAACTTCAACCAAACAGTGCAAACACTAATTGAATCATAAAAGTTCTTGAACCCTGTGATGGACTTGCGACCTGTCCAGGGTGTACCCCGCCCCTCGCACTGTGACTGCTGGATATGGGCACCAGTGACCCACGCAACCCTGAAAAGGAAGAAGCGTGTACAGAAAATGGATGGATGGATGGAAGTTCTTGAACCCTGAGTGATAGAAAACTAAAAATACTACTTAATATTTCCATAGTGTTTTGTGTAGTAGATATAAGTTTTAAAAAAACGTCATTGCCAGTTTTGATGATAATAGTTTAAGCTAAAACATAAGTGAAGCCTTGGCGGTGCACTCTGTGTTCTGCCAGGATTTCAGGGACAACTGTAAAAGCTGCTACATACTTGACAAGAAAGTAAGAGGTCTGTTCTTGTTGCCGTGGTGTGAGATGTTCTTTTACAACATTTTATACTCCAAAGAGCAACTAGTGAGAACTCCCTCCCACTGCAGCACACGTCAAGTGCAAACTAAAACACAGTGAGGAGCATGGCTGGAGGAGATGGATACTGATTTTCAATTGMTGATGGAGGAGTTGGAAAAAAGACTATCTGGTATTTCTGTTGCTAACCAAGCAGAAGCACTCATTTGTAAATCTGTCATGAAGAGACTGCCAAAGTGTGGTAAGAAAGGTGCATTTCCTCCAGGTCAGCACAGCCACAGAGAGCTGCCTGTGTCTCCACGCTGTCTCCTACTTGAACATAATCTTCCTCCACGAGTTCTTTGACTTCAGAAGATTGATTATATTGTTTATATTAGAACTGCACAGTATCATTTGAGCATCTTCATCACAACGTGTGTGTGCGCAGTAGTCACATTACAGGTCCTGTAATGTTGGTACAAATTAAATCAACATTTTATCTAAGGACTAAATCGCAAAGCCAGTCATTGCTATAAACAGGCTTAGCTTTTATTTTGACGGGTTGCTACTACATGAAATATGTACTCAAATCCCAGCAGAATAACTCTCAGATACAGACAGAAACATACTTGTAACATCATCGATCAAGAGTTATTCAAGTCATCTGATGAGACTTCCTGTATTTTTTTCATACTGTATATACCACAGGGTTAAAAATAACGCGCAATGTCAGTTTTTTTCCAATATTTTCCAGCCGTAATTTATATGTTTTGCTGGAACAGGAATATAGATGGCTGTATTTTTTAACAAAATGTGTTGAATGTGTGTGAATATGTGTGTGCAGTTTGTTATTTTTTATTTTTTTGTATCTCATATTGTGTCCTGAGTGGACACAGCATGCTTTTTTTAATCCTCATTTATACTCATGTGGTATTTCCGTTTTCTTTTAAGGGGAGTGCCTCTTTGTGGCTGCTGGACCTGGKGGGGGGGGGGGGGGTGCACCTTTTCTCCAAGTCTGTTGTGTTTTGTCTATATCTCTTGTCTTGAACATGGTTGTTCTGAACTGTAATTTCCCGTCATGCAGTGGTGGATGTAGGATTTTTCTGAGTAAGGGGCCACAATATTCATAGAGGGGCCAAATCTTTGTTCAACATTCTAGCACTCAAATCCCTGGTTTTGGTGAGGTCTATACATTTTACCAGTCATATGTTCAAACACTTGTAATGTCATTTTAAAAAGCTTGAACAGTAAATTATCCTTAGCAATTTTACATGTATTTTTACTGTTGATAGATAAAATACTTTCACACAGCATTTGAGAAAATCCAGTCATCATTTGTCAGTTGAAATTTTTTTCTGCAGGATTGTTTAGATTTTCTTAAGAAGAGAAGAATTCTCTGATTGATTCATGCTGGACTTCATTTGACTCATTAGCGACTCCAGTGTTTGGACATGGAACTGCACTCACTATCACCATTCTCAGGTGGACAGATGAGTGACAGGACAGGGGCAATTCAGGGGGCCATTCAGATTTCAGCTGGGGCCAATGCCCCTGTGGCCCCACCCCTAGAACCGCCCCTGCCTTCATGGCATCAATAAAGTATCATTCATTTATTCATTCGTTCATTTGGGGACCATATGGACTTGATAAGGCGCTATATAAGTTTAAGCCATTTACCATTTAACAGTGTTCAACCAGCAGCTCTTCAGCAGAGCAGCTAAAGTGAAATGAGAGAAATGTAATTCACCTGCTTTTCCACAAAAATTCTGGCATGAGCTTGTGAACGGAGCTAGTTCTTGGAAGCAGTGTGAGAACAAAAACGCAATTTTCTTTACGCAACTGCAATGAGACAATAAGAACAAATTCCAACAGGTCTTGCAGAGTTTAAATCAGCCTTGTCTTACAGAAATGGGAGACATACTAGGTGACAAAAAACATCCTTCCATCTTATCATTTGACGACCATACACGCAGACTTTCTGTGCATTTATTCCAACGTGTTTCTGCATTCTTGGTAAATCCTGTCGACAACGCCAAAAACTGTAGTGGCACGATTTACCAAGAATGCAGAAACACGTTGGAATAAATGCACAGAAAGTCTGCGTGTATGGTCGTCAAATGATTTAATCTGAGCAACAACACAGCAGACGGTCAATCAGGAAGTCTGTCGTGTTGTGACTGGCCCGTCAGTGCAGCGCATTCAACACAACATCATGTGACATGCTTACAACCAATCACAGTTCGCCAACTGTAACCACCTAACCAATAACAGGGCTCTCAGCCCAGAAGCTACCTTATCAAAATAAGAGAGGTCATGCATTGCTGGAGTCTTGAAGTCTGGGCTGATAGAGTAAAACAGCCGAAACTAGTTAATCATAAGATATGATTACTGGACAGAGTCAAGGCAGAACAGATATAAATAATTAGTCCATAACAGTTTTGATGAACAACTTCTTGTTCTCATGTTTAAGTTGTGGGTGTAAGAAGAGTTTGTTTGCAAAATATTTAAAAACTTTAGACCTGTTGCACCGTGTGTCCATTTAATAAAGGATGAAATAATTTGTAAGAAACCAAAGACTTCAACTGCAAATTTGTAAAAACCCTAAAATATATCAAAATGCCAGTTCAGTCATGTAAATTCTAACTTTCTGTAATCTGTTAAAACTTTGGTTGAGGTTTCTGCAACAAAGTATCGCTCAGCCACAGATTTGTTTCATCAAAATCTCAATGATCTACATCACTCATTTCCTTTTTGCTACAAATGTCAACGGTGTGCAGCATACCCCCACCAAAACTCTGCACACATTTCCCGATCGATCCGCACACGTAGGCGTATAAGCTGCATTGTTTTAAAGCTGTGCAACAAGGAAAAGGTTTTTAGCTGGACAGTAATAAGGGCGTTTTAATCCACACACGCTGATACCCCGAATTAGAAACCAGTGAGATTTGTTTTTGGCGACAAGAGGAAGAGGAAACATACGAGTGCTTGTTGGTATCTTTGGCGCAGATACAGTGGTTTGCAAAAGTATTCATACCCCTTGAACTTTTCCATATTTTGTCACATTACAACCACAAACATAAATATATTTCACTGGAATTTAATGTGAAAGACCAACACAAAGTGGTATACAATTGTGAAGTGGAAGCAAAATTTTACATGAATCAAAACATTTTTTACAAATAAAAAACTGAAAAGTGCGATGTGCAAAATTATTCAGCCCCCCTGAGTCAATACTTTGTGGAGCCACCTTTTGCTGCAATTACAGCTGCAAGTCTTTTAGGGTATGTCTCCACCAGCTTTGCACATCTAGTGACTGCAATTCTTGCCCATTCCTCCTTGCAAAACAGCTCAAGCTCAGTCAGATTGGATGGAGAGCGTTTGTGAACAGCAGTTTTGAGATCTTGCCACAAATTCTCAATTGGGTTTAGGTCTGGACTTTGACTGGGCCATTCTAACACATGAATATTCTTTTTTTTAAACCACTCCATTGTAGCTTTGGCTTTATGTTTAGGGTCGTTGTCCTGCTGGAAGGTGAACCTCCGCCCCAGTCTCAAATCTTTTGCTGACTCCAACAGGTTTTCTTCCAAGATTGCCCTGTATTTGGCTCCATCCATCTTCCCATCAACTTTGACCAACTTCCCGGTCCCTGCTGAAGAGAAGCACCCCCAGAGCATGATGCTGCCACCACCATATTTGACAGTGGGGATGGTGTTTTCAGAGTGATGTGCAGTGTTCTTTCTCCGCCACACATAGCGTTTTGCATTGTGGCCAAAAAGTTCAATTTTGGTCTCGTCTGACCAAAGCACCTTCTTCCACATGTTTGCTGTGTCCTCAACATGGCTTCTGGCAAACTGCAAACGGGACTTCTTATGGTTTTCTTTTAACAATGGCTTTCTCCTTGCCACTCTTCCATAAAGACCACATTTGTGTAGTGCACGACTAATTGTTGTCCTGTGGACAGTTTCCCCCACCTGAGCTGTGGCTCTCTGCATTTCATCCAGAGTCACCATGGGCCTCTTGGCTGCCTCTCTGATCAGTGATCTCCTTGTTCGGCCTGTAAGTTTAGGTGGACGGCCTTGTCTTGGCAGATTTACTGTGGTGCCATACTCTTTCCATTTCCGGATGATGGATTGAACAGTGCTCCGTGAGATGTTCAAAGCTTGGGAAATCTTTTTATAACCTAAGCCTGCTTTAAACTTCTCCAAAACCATATTCCTAACCTGTCTGGTGTGTTCTTTGGACTTCATGATGCTGTTTGCTCCCCAATATTCTCTTAACCAACATCTGAGGCCATCACGGAGCAGCTGTATTTGTACTGAGATTAGATTACACACAGGTGGACCCTTTTGAGTCATTAGCAGTCATCAGGCAACTTCTGAATGCAATTGGTTGCACTCAGGGAAAAGGGGGCTGAATACTTTTGCACGTCACACTTTTCAGTTTTTTATTTGTAAAAAATGTTTTGATTCATGTAAAATTTTGCTTCCACTTCACAATTGTATACCACTTTGTGTTGGTCTTTCACATTAAATTCCAGTGAAATATATTTATGTTTGTGGTTGTAATGTGACAAAATATGGAAAAGTTCAAGGGGTATGAATACTTTTGCAAACCACTGTATGCAGCACTGTTAAAAATGCCTCATCAATATTAACAACGTGGAATTTCCAGGCTGTGGCTTAGCAGAAATGTTGAATAACACATTCTCAGGGATTACAGCAAAGATCGCAGAGCGTCCGCAAACTGATGGCTACAGGACTGAACTCCACAKGCAGTCAGTGCATCCAGCTGCCCACGCGCCCTTGACAGAGACACTGAATGTCTTTCTGCATGTTTATCATAAGCTCCTTTATAGATTTGTGCTTTGGTTGGACTTATTCAAGGTGTGATTTGGGAACATATGGGTGCCGGCACTGCAGAGCATTAAAGCTTAGGGGCTTGAGTCCTGCAAATATTTTTATTTCTTGAATTTTAAAAAAGCAGGATACATCTGACTTTGAAGGATAAAATATAGAGGTGGGAACAGCAGTTGCATCATTTGATAACCAAAACAAAAAGAAAAATTTAAATTACACCTTTTTTCCTATTTTAGTTTTAATTTTATACAAAATCCCAGCAGCTTCTAAAAAGAAAGAGGATTAAAATAAAGAAGTTTCTGAAATGACACGTAAAACAAGCTCAGTTGCCTGTAAACAACGTTTTTTTGGTGCAGAACTTGAGTGAGTGTACCTCTATGGGTTGCATCATCACCTGAATGGCTCAGCGGTCCAAAGTGGCACCTTGAGGCTCAGGGCCGAGTTCAAATGAACATTCGGAGCAGAAAAGAAAAAGAAGAAAGTGCCTCCCAACGTGCCGCGGAGGTTTTACGTGGGCGATGTGACACATGAGAGAATTAGTGTGGGCTTGATCTGCAGCCTGCGAGACCACTAACAACAAAAACTCGGACACCTTGTTGCTCAAAAACACGTCTGTCACATTCATTACTTCACTGTGCATTATCCAAGTAAAAGCAGAGAGTAGAAGCCGGTTAATCCTGAGTGTATTTGGGTAAAAAAAATTGACCTTGTTGGACTTTGGCTTCAACAATGCGGACAAAGAAGCACTCGTATTTGTAATTCAAAGAAAACAAGATCAACTTCCAGCCGGTTACAAGTTCTCTGACATTTTTTTCTTATGGAGGTCTCGGTCTCCTCCAGCTCTAATTGCTCTGTGGCTTCGGCTGGCAGACAGAAGGATACAGAGGTGAAAAGCCGACAGTGCTCTCAAGATGATGATATCATTCAGCAAAGACTCCGCCGAGGCAGAGCTGCTTTTCCAATTTTCTTCCTGGTATCTCAATCTAAAAAGGTGTCTCCTCTGAATAAACAATCAGCAAAAGCACTGAGTTGTGGAATAATTAGGCTCAATGTCCTTTGGAATCAACAGAAAAGTTCGAAATTTAACAAAACTAATCCTTACAGCTGGAGAAAGTATCAGTAACCCAAGAGAGAATTTTTTTTAAATTAATCTACCAGTTGAATTAACCATTTAAAACATTCTCATAACCACAGGTGGGCACAAGCCCACTAAAGCGCAAATCCGCTAATTGCGAACCTAAATATTTCATTTGCACTTTAGCGGACTTACCAATTTTTATAATTCATAAGCAGATTTGCGCTTTCTAAAATTAAAATGCAGTACCACTAATAACTAATTACCGTATTTTTCGGACTATAAGCCGCGACTTTTTTCCTGAACTTTGAACCATGCGGCTTTTAGACCGGTGCGGCTTATACATGGATTTTTTTCTTCAGCCACCAGGGGGCTCTTATGCTCCATTTGCTTCAACCACTCGCTTCAAAAAAAGAAAGGAAAAAAAAAAGCGATCGCTTCCAGAGCCGACTGTTGAATCAGGAAGCAACGATTTAAAGATAGTCAATGGCCAAAAACTCATAAAAGGGGATAAAACAGACATTCTTCATGGTGGAATCTGACTGATAAAAACTTTGGAGCTTAATCCAGGACCACTTTGTGGATAAACTTCGAGTGAAGAGCCGCAGACTTTTTTTTTCCTCATTGCACTCCCCGGGGAAGGAATCCCATGCAGTGACGTATGCTGGAGCGGGAGGGCTTTCCCACCACTGCTTCAGAGCCAGCATTACCCCGGGAGGACAGCRACACAGAAAGCAACACTGAACAGACACCGCTGTGTGACGCAGCTTTTCTCAGCTTGTTTAACTCCGACACTGAAGAAGACTTCGATGTTTTCAGTGCGCTTGAGGACGATGAATGAGACGTTTTGTTGGACCAGAAACTGTTAAAGAAAACTACCAAAATAAGGTCAGTTAAATGAACCATATTCCTCCGAACTTTAATTCCTAAAGGTTTGCTTTTCATGTTTTGATGTTGAATTCACTTTTTTGACAGCAAATTTGGGTGTACTGTTTTTTTTATGTTGGGGGTGTGTCTTATAGTCCGTGCGGCTTATATGTTAATGTTCACGGATTTTTTTTTTTTAAATGGTGGGTGCGGCTTATAGTCCGAAAAATACGGTATCTACCAGTCATTATCTTGAACAGCGGAAGGTATAGCTGTCAATGAATCACAACACATCTATCCAACAGAACCCTTCCCAGATAAACACACTTATTGGAAAGGTACACATCCTTGCTGACTGTTGCTTTGGGTCACGGCTGCTTTCCCACAGTGCTTTGTGTCTGCTTACGTAGCAGGAAGGCTATAGCAAAAACAGTAAAAGTTTGTTATCAATACTAAAATTTTGTATGTATTGATTTATTTTACTGTACAATCGGAGCTCCTTTTAAAAAATAAAAAAGTAAAGTTTAAACGCTGGAGCTCAAAAGCAATCGGCCAACGGTGTTAGAGACTCAGAAATGATTTAAAGATGTTATGCTGGTGAAGACTGACATCTAGTGGTCAACTGGAACAACTACATGGAAAACGTCCTAATCCAGGTAGAAAAAAGAAAAAATAAGTAGGTCCACTGGATGGGTTCTTCTTTAGTGAAACGTTTCGTCTCTCCTTCAAGAGACTTCGTTGTTTTTGTTTTGTTTTTTTTCGTTTTTTTCTTCAAGAGACTTCTTCAGTCTGATGAGTTTCAGGTGAACTGGAAAACTTTAAAATCCAAGCTCTTATTTTGAAGGGAAGATACTAGTTTCCTGTTTCCCGTGCTTTCGTTTCCCGTCAGTCATCATGTACCCAGAATGCATCGCTTCAGTTTTCCAATAAACAGTTTTAAAATTACTTTATTGATGCTTCTTTAATGAAAAATCTACAACAAACAAAAGAAAAAGACAAAGAAGCAGCCGAACTAGCAATCCTCATCAACTTTTTAAAGAAGCAGCCGAACTAGCAATCCTCATCAACTTTTTAAAGAAGCAGCCGAACTAGCAACCCTCAACATTTTAATTTTTACACCATGAGCCAAAGTTCTGTTTCAGCAAATCAGATCCCCAGCAATCGGCGGTTGTAGGATTAAGCTGTATAATTGTTCATACACTGCTAGTTGGCAGTATTGTGCATATTGTGCATGAATTGTCAGCTAGTAAGTATCAAATTGAACTTGTGCTTTAAAATTAGCTTCCGTTAATTTTTCTATGACATAAGCGTTTTTGAAGTTTCGGACCTGAATATTTTCATAAGCGCTTCAGAAATTGCAGAGCTAATTTTTGGATTAGCGCTGCCCACCACTGCTCATAACAAACACCCTTAAAACAGTAGATTGTGTCTTGAGTGAGGTTTGGTTATCCCTGAAGGAAGTGGCTGGGGCTGAACTGGAAGTGCTACAGCTCACAAATCAGAACAAGCCTTTGCAAATAGCCATTTGATATGAAACTAACAGGGATGTACTGATTTATGAAACAGCATTTGCATGTATTGCTACAAAATTTCCATTGGTTGGTCCACTTTCCTACCCTCACATGTAGTCATGGCCTCAGAGTAGTGACCAAAACAACAAGATCTGTGAAACAGGTGGTCAAAATTAGCAGCTGGACTCTCCCTACAGATAGAATGAGTAGAGTTGCTGCTCCTCCTCATCAAAAGGAGCCAGTTGAGGTGGTTCAGGCATCTGGTGAGGACATCTCGAGATGATCCGGGCATATCCAACTTAGAAGAGACCCCAGGAAAGACCCAGGACATGCTGGAGATCATGTCTCCGGTTTGGCCCGTGAACACCTTAAAGAACTCCCAGAAGAACTTGGAAGAGGTGGCTGTGGAAAGAGAGGTACGGGCCTCCCTGCTCAAGCTGCTGCCCTCATGACCCGACTCCAGAAGATGACTGATTGATGGAAGGATGAAGAGGGAGAATTTGATTTCAAAAATCATCCCTAATATGGGTGTCTGTTTTTCTCTTTTTGATAAATCAGATTATACTAATTTACTTCCATCATGGGCACATTCAAATATCTAATTTGACATCTCAGACTTATGCAGTAATCAAATGAGGCGACAAGTGTTTTTTTTTTTTTACAAAATGATTAATCTGTTCTGAAAGAGATCAAATTAAACATGAAATTTTGACCTATTCAGTTAACGTTCCTAAGGAACTGGTGGTGTAAACGTCTCCTGCAGCCATTTACAGTGAGTGAACAATTCCCTGACTTCTGTTACTAGACGTTATTAACACTGCTGTATAAGAATGAGCACAGCCCTAGAGGGTAACATGGAGCCAAACTCACTGCCTGCAACATTTCTAAATGAATGGTGGCACTACCGGTACAAAAACACTTCAACTCGGTTCATGAGTCCTTTGCTGCTGTTGCAGAGTGATTTAACACAACAGTGAGTCGACCTACTCCCCGCCCAAGAAAGCTTTTATGTTTGCTGTTTTGAAATCGCTCGGTGCTTGATGCTGCGGGTCACTCCCAGGAAAGGGAGAAAGAAAGCTCCGCCATAAGTGCAGGAAGTGATGTATTTCAGGTTTCCAGCAGCACTTGGTGGAAACAGSAGATTTGTACACAAAGTAAAAGCTGTTTGGAGTGAAAGATGTCTCAGAGGTTTACACACAAATAATAAACAGTGTTGGTGAAATATAAGTTAAGGCATCTCACCTCCCGACACACACCAACAAAACTTTAAAGGCATCATAGCTATTCCAACTTATTTCTTTTGAATTTGTTGCGTCATCTCGGATTAAAATAACCACAAAACAAGTATTATTCACTACCAAAGGTCCACCACATTATCTGTAAAAAAATGAGCAAAATCAGTAAAATTATTGTTGCCAACTATTACAAGTTATTTATTTACATGACAAAATTGATAAGTACGTTTCACAAAGTCTCAGCACGCAACAATTTAAAGTTGGTAAAATTCTCCCGGATGTAAACAAAGTCGGAACAGTGGAGTCAGACATGACAGCATGCATGTTTTGTACTGTCTAAATCACATCTCAAACTCAAGGCCTGCAAGCCAAATGTGGCCAGCCACAGCCTTTTCTGTGGCCCACAAGCTTCAAAGACGTCTTTAAAATAAGTGTATCCTGCTGTTTAGCAAACATTGACCATAAACTACATCTCCCATAATGCATGTCAATCACTTTACCCACAAAATGATGGCGGTGGAGGTGCATAAGGTTCAAATGTAGTCGGCAAAATTTGCCAGATAAAATCTCCATTTCACTGCATTTTTGCCAGCTACGTTTACTTCAATTAAGTTGTACTGGGACATGGGAATTTCCCACTTATAAGTCTTAAATTTAAACTGGAACATCCCCCCAGTGGGAATTTCCTGTCAAAATGTGGGAGACAGCAACAGTTGTTCCATATCTGTTTGGACAGAGACATTGTCCTAATTTTGGTTCTGTACGTTACCACGAGTTTTGAACAAAACATTTCAGATGCAGTTGAAGTTCAGCCTCTCAGCTTTATTTCAGTGGGTTGAACAAAATTATTGCATAGAAATGTGAGGAACTAAGGTATTTTTAAACACAATTCCTTAATTTCAGGGGCTCAGAAGTAAATGAATAAATTAAAATAATTGTAAATAAAATGTTTATTTCTAATTAGAAATAAACGAAACGAAATAAAAGAAATTAGATGCCTTTGTTGGCAATGATTGCCTGAAGTCTTGAACTCATGGAATCACCAGACGCTGTGTTTCCTCCTTTTTAATGCTCTGCCAGGCCTTCACTGTGGTGGTTTTTAGTTGCTGTTTGTTTGTGAGTCTTTCTGTCTGAAGTTTAGTCTTTAACAAGTGAAATGCTCAGTTGGGTTGAGACGAGGTGACTGACTTGATCATTCAAGAATATTCCACTTCTTTGCTTTAATAAACTCCTGGGTTGCTTTGGCTTTATGTTTTGGATCATTGTCCATCTGTAACGACGACCAATCAGTTTGGCTGCATTTGGCTGGATCTGAGCACACAGTATGACTCTGAATACCTCAGATCATTCAGCTGCTTCTGTCCTGTGTCACATCATCAACAAACACTAGTGACCCAGTGCCACTGGCAGCCATGCATGCCCAAGCCATCACACTGCTCTGCTGTGTTTTACAGATGATGTGGTGTGGTTTGGATCATGAGCTGTACCACGGCTTCACCATACTTTTCTCTTTCCATCATTCTGGTAGAGGTTGATCTTGGTTTCATCTGTCCAAAGACAGTTCTTCCAGAACTCTGCTGCTTTTTTAGATGTTTTTTTAGCAAAGTCCAGTCTAGCCTTTTTATTCTTGAGGCTTATGAGTGTCTTGCAGCGTGCAGTGAACCCTCTGTATTTTCTTTCGTGCAGTCTTTTCTTTTTGGTAGATTTGGATATTGATACTTCTACCTCCTGGAGAGTGTTGTTCACTTGGTTGGCTGTTGTGAAGGGGTTTCTCTTCTTCATGGAGATTATTCTGCCATCATCCACCACTGTTGATTTCTGTGGGTGCCCAGGTCTTTTTGCATTGATGAGTTCACCAGTGCTTTCTTTCTTTCTCAGGATGATTTTGCCACTCAAAATATTGTACCAATTTCTCAGATGTTTTTTTATGTTTTAGTAGCTTAAGAATGTCTTGTTTCACCTGCATGGAGAGCTCCTTTGACCGATGTTTTTTTTCACTGCAAAATCTTCCAAATGCAAGCACCACACCTCAAATCAATTCCAGGCCTTTTTTTGGCTTAATTGAGAATGACATAATAAAGGAATTGCCCACATTTACCCAAGAAACAGCCTTTGAGTCTAT
This sequence comes from Austrofundulus limnaeus, assembly GCF_001266775.1. Lineage (NCBI taxonomy): Eukaryota > Metazoa > Chordata > Actinopteri > Cyprinodontiformes > Rivulidae > Austrofundulus > Austrofundulus limnaeus. The sequence continues at coordinate 48,813 of NW_013952901.1, read as the reverse complement.
TGCTTTTGGTCTCTTTAAAAACAGGGTGGCACATGTTAAAGGCACAGTTTGTAGGATTTTGTCAATTCTTTTAGCCGAAATTGAGATAATTACTAATGACAATAATAAAAAACATGTCTAATCATTGCAGACAAAGACCTTGTTTTATTATTTTTACCTTATAAAAAGCTGTTTATATCTCCATGGTCGCGGGTCGCCCTACAGGTAGGCCTGTCACGATAACAAATTTTGCTGGGCGATTAATTGTCTCAAAATTTATTGCGATAAACGATAATATTGCC
>NW_013952901.1:43446-48522 GCF_001266775.1 Austrofundulus limnaeus | reverse complement strand
TACTGAAGTCTGGGGGTAAGCATGTAGGACAATTACAAAACCTGTTTTTTTATTAAAGAAAAGAGCTGTGAGAATTTTTACTGGAAAACATTGTCGTGATCCAACAAATTCATTATTTGGTAAATTGAAAATATTGAAGTTCTTTGATTTGGTTTATTATAATATTCTACAGGTTATGTATAAGGCCCACAAAAACACATTACCTTTAAACATCCAAGTAAAACTTGTTAAGAGAAAGAGTTGTTATAACCTTAAAGGGACAGAGATATTTGTAAAACACAAATTCAGAACTAGTTTGGTAGCCTGGCCCTTGCCTTCCTACGCAGCTCCGCTCAATTCTAGTTTCCCTTCACTGCTCCGTCTGGGACTTCTCCCATTGAGATGGATTTCACTGGCAGATTTTCAGCCGGGCCAATCAGAGAACAGAACGTCGATGTTCTGCACAGTGTCTGCTTGTAGTTTATTTTACCTGGGCCAATCAGCAAACAGAAGGAGGAGTTTTGAATGACGTCGATGTTCTGCGCAGTGTCTGCGAGTTAATTTAGCATACAGCAGTGGAGGAAGTGAATGAAGCCAGTCCGTGTTGATAAGTCTTCAAATTAAATTAAATTTGTCTGACAAAGCAGCAGCTCTCATTTACAGTCGTCTCGTTYRGCTCRDYRYWTYTYTCCTCTCAGTAGGGTTGTTTACAGCACACGCGATTTCCGGTTACCTTCTTAGCTTAGCCTCCTTCACAGCGACACACACACATGCTTCAGCAGAGGCCACGCCTCCTGCAAGAAACGATTCTCTATGCATCAAGTCCAGACCCTTGTACAAAGCAAAGTGAAGGACAGGGTCTGGTTTAAACCAGGCTACTAGTTTGAACGAACGGTGTACTTTAATTCAAGGAATAAATCTATGGAATAATTTGGGGAGTGATGTAAAAAATGCAGGATCATTGTGTACGTTTAAGAAAATTATAAAAGTTGGATTGTTAAAGAAATACGAAATAGTATAAGGTTTATCTATATAAATTGTTGTTATAGAGGGATTAGATGTTCTTGTCTTTTGTTTTGTTAATAACATAAATTTTTTGTTACATGAACTTATTCTTGGGGGGAAAGGGGCAGATATTATAAGATTTTTTNGGAGGACCAGGGAGGATGATTCAACCACTCAACCACTAGATGTCGCTGAAAACAACAAATCCTACACACTGTGCCTTTAAGGAGCTGAAACTCCTAAACCAGGGGTGCCCAAACATTTTCCCTGAGAGGGCCAAAATTAAAATCAATCTGAGTGCCGTGGGCCAAATGCAATAATATAAGAAATGTAAATACTTAAGTAAAGTTGTTTTATTTTTTATGATTAAGATAGCAGCCAGTATGGTTGCCCACATTCTTTAGTTTTTTTTTCAGCCCATGGACATGGAGAAAATTCAGTGTATGCGCGGGCAGCAAAGACTCATGGGACTTTTCATAATTTAAAATTTGAATATATGTGGTCTTATAAGGTGTGCAAATCTAGATATGTGCTTAAATCTAATCTAAATGTCTCTTTTAGTTATACTTGTATTTTATATTTAATCTTAACATAATTACAGTACAATCTAGTAAGCAGGACAACTGCTGGTGGGCCAAATCAAATGGCTCGGGGGGGCAATTTTGGCCCGCGGGCCCCACTTTGGGCACCTCTGACCTAAACCCTTCATCCAGTTTTAATGTGGATACCCTCAAATGAAAGCTGAATGTCTGGACATGTCCATGTACATAATAATAATAATAATAATAATAATAATAATAATAACAATAACAATAATAACAATAATAATAATAATGCATTTTATTTATAAAGCGCCTTTCAGGACACCCAAGGACGCTGATTATATAACTATAACTTGAATATGGTTCAATAACCAGGTAAAAGAAAAATAATTGTGTCAGTGTCCAAATAGAAATAGACCTAACTGCACTCATCACAACTCAACAGTGAGTAAAAGTCTTTCTTTTACTTTTAATAGTATTTCTGTATTATTTATTGGATATTTGGTCATTCATACATGTAATACTTTTCAGCCTTTATAAGAGAACATGTTAAAATGCTATTCTTATGCAAAAAATACCACGTAGAGCTCAGTTATTGTTTGTTAGCCATGTTAAGCTGTAGCAATGAGACATGGCACGGGATGTTCCTTGTTTAGTCGAAGTTAAACACGAAAGTTAAAATAAGTTTGACACTCCTGGATTAAAATGGTCTATGCATGTCACACATTCAGTTATATCACATGTAAAATAAGAAATTGAGGTACATCAGTCAGCAGTTTCCTAACATATTGCCAACATTTTCAAAATCTGCATTTTACAACAGCAGCATGACACTATTTTGAATTATTTTATTGTTTTTTTGTTTTTGGTGTGCCACCCCAGGATGTCCATTGTTCTCCACATGGCCACCCCATAAAAAATAATTTCTGGAGGCATCACCGAGGCCGAGCAGTTTGGGCTCTAACTACTGCGAGTCCATACAGCCCAGATGTAATTATTTACATTAAATCTGTAATTTTAGAAATTAACTTGAATAAAAAAAGTGTAATTGCTCAACATCGTCCAAACCTTGTTTCGTTTACTTTACTGTATCTGAACAGACCTCTCGTCACCAAACAGGAAAGTGTCTTGTTGACAGTTTTCCCTCTTGTGACAAATTAAGAAAACAAGCTAAAAAAAAAACATTGACGCTCTCTCTCCTGAAAGACGAGCTCAGCAGATGCAGCCGTGCCTTTAAGCAGGTGCTTTCAGCCATCAGTCTCCTCCTCATTATGCCTACACACTTTGATATCATCAATCAAAGTCCATCTCCTTCCAGAAGCACTTTGGCGTTGAAGTGTTTTAATTTGCTTCCCTTTCCCTCAAGAATCCACTCGTCTGGTTTCAGCTACCGATTTTCTGAAAGGACTCACGTGTTTCAGAAAAGCCCGAGACAAGGAGAAAAGTAGAAGTGTTTTATGTGGCCAACTGASAAAAAGCAGGACCATCTGCAGTATAACTGTTACAGGTGAACTGCTATTTCATATTTACATCAGTGAAAAGGGCTTTGTGCTTTCTGTAAATCTAACAACGTGTTCAGTACAAGAGACTGAGAACTTGTCTGCTGTCCAGATCTGTTTCAAAGAGCATTAGAAGCATTTCAGAACAAATGAATGGCATAACATATWTTCAGAGCTTCTCCTGCACAATTTTGCAATCAAACTGCTCACCCATGCTGTGTGCTATTTTACTCATTCACTAAAACAACGTTCTATAGTTACGTATATATGTAACTTTTGTATATTTCCAACAGTTTGACCAAAAGATTCAAAGGGAATACATTGTGATCTCTTTACTGCTATACAAACATATTATTCTCCAGTATTTCTCTGTTTGTTTTATGCTGTTTATARCCTTGCTAATTTAGCTACATTAGTGCTATATTTAGTTTTCACCTACACTCTGGATAAAGGAAGGATAAAGATGTAAATATAAAYATATGTTGTGATTAGGGCTGCCACAAACGATTATTTTTATAATCAATTAATCACCAATTATTTTTTCGATTAGTCGACTAATCAGATCATACGTTAACTGAATATAAAACATGGAGCATATCATGTCAGAATGCAGCTGCTATTATATAACCATGGTTAGATTTTAGCTATATGCTAACTAAAAATAATAGGTGTGGAAGGTAAGTTCTGCTCTGCAGATATTACACAGGTTTCTCTTTCATTTTCTTAAAATGATCCCACACTTTGAGCTCTGTTGTCAGGTAGCCATGATACCAGAGCCTGTCTGTATAATGTCTTGTGACGTCCACGGCCTACCCCAGTTACCACTACTGTGCATGTGTGTCAAGGACNATATACATTTGTATTTTATTTTCTCTCAATTTTCTTTTTATATTTTTCTTTTTATTGTATATTGTATTTAAAATTATTTGTTTTGTTTTAAGGAAATGAATAAAGAATTGAAACACGAAACATGAACCAGTCACTGAGAAAACAGAAAAAGTTGTCCCAAGGACAGTTGCCACAGTCAGATTTTGTAATGCAGATAGTTACAGCGGCTGGAAATCTTATGGAAATGTGACTGTGCTGATCGCTGATTAGAATGCTCTGCATTTCACAAAATATTACTTTCATCTCCCTGCTCCTCGGCCTGGGTTGTGTGTTCTGATTACTGATWAAACAGATGCCTCCGAGAATCAGCATGCAGCACACACCGGATGAACCGGACACCATCAGCAGAGGACAAAACAAAAGAAAAAGAAAGAGTAACGGAATGTTCGTCGTCTTCCCAGGTTTTCTGTGTTTTCGGTTTCTCACTCACACTAGAACAGGTTTCCCAGCAATGCGGGGGTGCTGCAGGACCTCCGTCATGGTCTCGCGCGTCTCCTGGATCCGCTGGACGTCGCTGGAGTCCACCACAAACACAACGCCGTGCGACTCCGAGTAGTAGTTCTTCCAGATGCCCCGGATCCTTTTGCCACCGCCCAGGTCAAAGATGGTCACCTCAAACTTGCCCTGCTTCAGGTCGACCTTGGAGAAGCCCACAGTGGGGGCCACGTCCTGTGGATTTTCTGGAAGACAAATCATTCAAGCTGAAAAATCGGAGGAAACCTCCATCACAGGACTTCATTATCACCCATCTCACTGCATGAAAGTTACAGGAAGCAATGCTAAACTCGTCCACACCATTCAACAAGAAAAACCACAGTAGTTTTACAGATTTTGAGCTAAAATCTTATGTGGTAGTAGCTAAGAGTCGTTTTCCCTCACATTGTGACATCTTGTTTTATCACAGTATCTCGCATAAAGTTATTTCAAGTTTTGGCTATAACGGCTACATTTTTGTCATTTCTCATCACAAGACGATCTTAAAACTCTGAAATGAGAGAAGGCGGTGATGCGTATTCCTAAATGCTGGGCTTTTAATTGAATAAAAGTRTTTGTAGAAAAAGTTATTTGGGGTTTTTGAGAAAAAAAAAGGGCGGCACGGTGGCTCAGTTGGTAGAGCTGATGCCTCTCAGCAAGAAGGTCACCGGTTCAAATCCCGGTCCGGG
>NW_013952901.1:40304-42754 GCF_001266775.1 Austrofundulus limnaeus | reverse complement strand
CGATTAGCCGTCGATTAATTGATTAATCGTGGCAGCCCTAGTTGTGATTATCAAACATTCTTAAGCATTTACCGCTTCAGAAAATAACTGTTCAAGAACAACTTTATGACTAAAATGTAGATCAGGATTATACTACATCTATATTACCAGCAACAAAATAAGTAGTTTTGCCTATTAGCTGCAGTTTTACTAATCTAGGCAACTTTGCTACAGTTTTGCTTGTTTTAGCATTTAGCTAAAAGTTTATTTTATTTTAGCTTTTAGCGACAGTTTAGTTTAACTTTGCTTTTAGCCACAGTTTTGCTTATTTTAGTTTTGTTGTATTGATTTAACTTCAATAATTTGTTTATTTTCCTTCATCAACAATTTTCAGCAGTCATTCAGCACTTTTTTGCAGACAAAGCAATTTCTCCAGAAACACGCGGTTTTAATGCTAGAAAAATTGTTAGGGTTAAAAGGTTTGTTCCAACTTTAAACATGTAAAAATTTRGTCCTTACCAGAAGAAGTCACTTGTCCTCAGTCTGCTGATTTCTGAGCTGCTCTTTTCAGTGTTGTGGCAGGTGGTTCGTTTATGTTTGTGCATGCCAGTCCTTTCTGCTCAACCCAGTAAGAGAAAAGTCCAGGTTTTCTTCCACTGAATAATCCACGTTCTTTGTCTAAAATCGATCTGCCACACAAACAGCAAGGTCAATGTTTCTTCCATTTCTTTTTTCAATCAAAAGCAGAAATAACTTCAAGCTGCTTGTATTAGTGCTTGTTGCAAAAACTAAATTAAGTTTTTGAATTTGATAGCTTATTTATCACAGACACCACGAAGGGCATGCAGTCTGTATTGTTAGCAAAATATCTCAGTAATTATACAAGACGAATTTTAATTGACTTAAATGTTTTAATTAAATTGAGTTTAAAAATTTTAGATGTACATCCAATGATTACTTTCTGAGAGTTTAATTAAAATCTACCTGCTGGTTTATAAGATATTTTGCTAACAGACAGACAGACAGACATGTTTACTTTGTTTTTATTAAAATACAGTCATAAAATATTTTGCTAACAGACAAACGCAAAACTTTTTTCATATATTTTCTCAAATTCAGTCATTTGTAATGCATTGTGGTCTAGTTAGGTGGGTCTTTCAATACGTTTACTCCATATTTAGCAAAGGTAATGATTTTATAATAGGTCTAGTAGGTATTTTTGACAACAGAGCCTACAATAGACCATTTCGTAGCTACAAATGTGGGGATCATCCGGGTCAGTTACTACATGGGCAGAAATCCCAACTAACTACTGGATCTGTTARTAAAGTAGATAGTGGGCACAGTTAGGACCTAAAATAATATTTTCAATATTTCGTGGTTTGCTCAGTTCATCTCCGTAGGCCAAACAATCAAAGTGGTAATWATATTTTATTGGTAAATGCATACAAATATGTAAATCAAAATCGTATTTAAAATATAATTGTCACAAATTGTGTTTTTACAAATAAAAACAAGAAATACGCATTGCTTGCTTTCTATTATAAATCCCTTGCTTGTAAAATATACTGTGCTTTGYACCTCATCCGGTATTTATCTGCCTGAATTTGCAAAAAATAAAAATAAAAAATAAAAAACACAAGGTAGTTGGAAAAAACACGGTCTCRTTTGTCAAATTTAGTGTTTATATAACCTCTGACATGAGTTCAGTGTTTATAAACTAGCATTTTGATGTAGTTCCCACATCTGAACGAATTTTAGCTTTGTGCTAACTACACAAGTTCTCATCTCAGACTTATTTGACAGTTTTCCTTTATTTGTTTTTTTTGTTTGTTTTTTTTTAACAGTACCGTATGCCAGCATTACTACARTCTAATGTTTGTGCCTTACCTTCATTTCTTTCAAAGTTTTTCAGGCGTTGAMGAGTATGGTGCGTGTGGGTGCGCCTCATTAAGAGGGTCTGCTCGTTTCACCTTCAACGCTATTAAAGGCGGTCAGAGTTGATGACGGGCGGGGATCAAGCGGTGGAATAAGGTGAGCAGACTCCCGTCTACTCGGTGCGCTGGTGCATAAATGATGCGGGCCCTAATGTTGTTAGCATACACTTAGTGGTACTTGACAGTCAATCAGAACACAGCTAAATTGTGTGCTTTTCCTCAATCTGARAGCTTCATTTCTTATCTCACTGGACTTTTATTGTTTCAGAATAGCCCATAAATGTAGCCTCAATCCTAACAAAATTTCACTGACAGTGTAAAAAAATAACTGAATGAGCATCAGCAGCCACTCACAGTCACAGGTGTTTGCTAATTGAGTTCTGGATATTTCACCAAATGCTGTTTATGTTGAACCATTTATAAATTAATAAACACTTCACAACCACAAGCACCGCAATTTCAATCTAGCTGCAGCTGCTCATAACGTAGGAGTGCTACACACACACACACACACACACACACACACACACACAC
>NW_013952901.1:30072-40047 GCF_001266775.1 Austrofundulus limnaeus | reverse complement strand
TATATATACAAACCATAAATATCACTAAACAGATCATATTATGCAACAGTATTGGTTAATAAAAAACAGCTTTTATGAAGTTGGTGTATATTTTTGTGATACAAAATATGGCACCCACAGTAACAGTTTTATTTTTAAGTTTTTAATAATCAATAATCGGCTGCAATGATATAACTCAAAATAGGCCCAAATATTTTAGCTTTTGTCTGGAAAGATGTCTAATTTATTAACTTGTTTTTTATTTTTTTCAACAACAGGTTCCATATGTCCATTATCAAACAACAAATGCAATGCCTCTTAAAGTCAAACTATAAGTTTGTGCTAACCAACAACACTAAAATCTTACCAGGCTAAAAATTTCCACCTGAAAATAAAACCTCATTGTTCTAGAGATAGATCAGTTAATCAGCCAATATTAGTTATGTTTTAAAAATCATCTGTCGGTCACGACTGTATGTATTTATTTATCAAGCAGGAAAATGAAGATGCTACAGCTGCTGCAAAAACCAACAATTTAGTTGTTTTTTGAAGCGAGAATGTTTTTTATGTATATTATTTTTAATTGAGCAGTTCTTCTAAAGGTTGTTAAATATGTGTTTATTCAGGTTAAGCAATTATTGCTACATTGTGTTAATGAAATGTAGATGAAAATTATATAGACGATAATAAAAAACAACTTCCTTTTCTTTTTGACAAAACTATAATTTTTACTAGGGAGGATGGGACAAGTATAGAGTATGAATAACCTGTGATTTTGTATATTTTTTGGTAAAATTCCAAAGATTATATCTGACATTTCTATTTTTATTATTATGTCTACGAGTTTGAGGTTGTGGGACTATGTTTGTTTATTTATATAGCCTGGTATATTTTTAAATGCATAAATAACAAGTTGCAAATACTATTTTTTGATATGATTTTTATTGTATTCCTTGTCTAAAAATAATGATCATGAATACTCAAATTACTTTAGAATGAAAATAGCTAAATCAACTGTTTTCCTGTATAAAGTAAAAGTTATTGAATTGTATATGCTGTGTAATCCGATGATTATTCCACATCTATTGTACTGAAGTCTGGGGGGAAGCATGTAAAACAATTACAAATCATATTTTACAAAACTGCTATTTCAAACTAGTTTAAAGGAAAGAAGTACTTCAATTCAAGGAATACAACTGTGGAATAACCTCAGGATTGGTGTTAAAACTGTTGGAAAATGTTGTATATTTAAGAAAATGGTAAAGGTTAGTTTGTTGTAAAAAATAGGATACATAACGTGTGTGTTGACGTAAATTGTTGTTTGGGAAGTACCTAATAATACTGCTGCCTCTGACTCTGAGCGCCTATATCAACAGACATGAAGATGGAAGTATTAGTTGTTTTTTTACTGCCACCTGAAGTCAGCCAGCTTTATATCATGAAATAACATGAATAAATAACACGACTATTTGTTTGTTTGTTTGTTTTGCATGATTCGACTGGTAAAAATTAAAAATTATCTGGACATGAAGCACAGTTTTACGCACTAAACTTCAAATAAACTGTTTAGATGTAATCATTTTACAGCAGATGCACTATTTACTATATACAAATATCAAAATATAATCATGGTCTATAAAAAAAAGCTGCTATGAAAACTGGGACATAAACATTAGCAAAAACACCCATGATTGGTGTTTCCCGACCCACTGAGGGACCCCCACCCAGGACTTGGAAAACTGTTAGCATCTGGATCCAAATGGCTAAATCACTGCACACGATTTGAGCGACATGTGTCACTAACTCTGCACGCACGCGCGCGCACACACACACACACACACACACACACACACACACACACATAACAGCAAACATTTTCATGCATTANGTGATGGACTTGCGGCCTGTCCAGGGTGTACCCCGCCCCTCGCACTGTGACTGCTGGATATGGGCACCAGTGACCCACGCAACCCTGAAAAGGAAAAAGCGTGTACAGAAAATGGATGGATGGATGGGTTGTTGAAAGTGTTTCAAGGATTTTCTTTAAAAATTAGTGGCACTGTTCCTCATTTTCAGTCCAGTGTCTGACCATTTTCAGATCAGTGTTTGTTTGTTGAACCTCTCCTCTCTTCTAGGAATAATCAGAAACTTGTGTTGTGTCGACAAATAACAGCTCAGCACCGATGTTATATTACATCTTTTGGCATTTTGTTACAAAGAAGCATCCAACCATCCATCACCTTTAACCCGCTTCTTCCTTTTAGGGTCACTTGTGCCCACATCTAGCAGTCACATGGCGAGGGGCATGGTACACCCTGGACAGGTCGCAACTCCATCACAGGGCCATAGAGACAAACAACCATTCACTCTCTCACTCACACCCAGGGTCAATTTAGAGTCACCAATTAGCCTAACAGTCGTGTTTTTGGTGTGCGGGAGGAAACCCCCCTTACCTGAGGAAAACCCACACATGCGTGGAGAGAAACATGCAGGCTCCACCCAAAGGGGTCACCAGCAGGCTTTTAGGTAAGTTTTCAGAGAAGGTGTGGACACTTTAAGCCAGAAATACACCACTCCTCCAGGACATTGTTAATATGCCCCTCTAGCTACAATGCCTGGTCCCCAGCTGGGATTTGATCCAGCAACCGTCTTGCTGAGAGGCAACAACTACCAACTATGCCGTCATACACAAAGAAACAGCTTGTTCCTATTTCCTTAAATTAAAAAAAATGTACAAAAAATACGTAGGTGTTCAGTCAAAATTAGGCAGGCATCCTCCTTAGCTGCTTTTAAAAACTTGCTTAAAACTTTTTTTGATTTTTTTATTTCTTGGCTTTTTCTACCTGCTACGTGTTGATTTTTACTTTTTTTTCTTTTTACTATTTTGTGTTATTAAATTATTTGTACATCAGTGTGTGAATGATTGAAGTGTAAAGTGCTTTGGAGTCCAGGTTCAGACTATTTACTATTTATTTACAGTTTGTTTTATTGCATTGGATGTACAGCACTTTGTTTCACTGAGGAGTTTTACAGAGCTGTATGAATAAAACTAATCTGAATTGGGAAAAAAATGAACAAGAACCAAACACAGCTGCGAGCAGTCACATTTAATGTCAATGTTCATGGAAAACACAAAAACTCTCACCTCCCTGAATTCCTCTGACTGTGGCTGTTTTACCTGCATTATCCAGGCCTACCATCACCAGGGTCACTTTCCTGTAAACAAAAAGGTGAAAAATAAAATGAATACAACCATCCCTGCTGCTAATTTGCAGCTTAACTCTCATGACACACATTCAGGCACAGATAAGCCTGATAATAACCAGAGACTTGACTTTGACTGAGTGCGTCAGCAGCAGCCACGTGGGGAAGCAACAAAACAACATAATGATGCTGCAAAACCTCATCCAGGCAATTTTAGTGCTTCTTTAATAACACAAAGCTGAATAAAGCGACAAAATAATACCTTTTATTTAAGTTCTGCTCTGTTGTAGAAAACGTTAGTGTAGTTGTCAAATTAAATTTAAAAAATGGATTCTCCTTTAGGTGCAACAGGAGTGAGGGCTGCTGGACGTTCCTATAGTGATGAGGTGACGCAGTCGTGTACACAAGAGCCTGGCAATATTCATCACAGATACACATTTTCACTTCATAAAGATCTTAAGACTCTTGTCTTAAACAGGGCAAGCTTTGTAGCACAATTAGCAACACATAAGAGCCCTGAAATAAAATACATTTAGCTACAAATCACTTATAAACAATGTTTAAAAAGTGATTTTTAACTTTAACTGGTAAATACTTAGCTAAATTAAAAGGTTAGCATTTCTTGACAGAATGCATCCGTCTAAAGCCCAGTCACACTACAACGTTTCAGATGTTAAAGACTGAAATAAAAAGAAACCTATTAGAAGCCTCTTTTGGACATATACATGCTGTAATGTTAATGAGTTGAATGAATTTATAAACTATGAGTAATTTACTCATAACAAGATTTTCATGTCAGCAAAAATTGTCTAAAATATTAAAGTGTGCCAGTTCCTTTAAAACCATCTTTAGAAAACTCTTTAACCATAAAAACAAGGAACTTAAAGTAAAGCAGCACATCTACAGAGTAAACAGACTGCAGCCAGCGTGAGATCCACTTCAGTCCAAACGCACAAGAAAACAAAGCCACTTCCTGCCTTCTAAACTTAACTTTGAAATTTGCGCCTAAATGACATCAAACGCACGATCCATGCGACGGTCCTCTGGAGCCAGCTGGCCTTCATGAGTTCGGCTTCCACCTCCGAAAGGCCAGACCCTGTTTCTGCTGACCCATAACCCTCGGTCACTGAAGAGACCTGACTGAGAGATTAGCTGTGGATTTCTGGCTAATTCCCAAAGGATCAGAAGCCTCACTGTTGCCGTGTGAGTAAAGTCCTACTGATTGCTTTGTGTTGTTCCCACTGGATCACATTTGCAGAGTTTTGCAAAAAAAAAAAAGTTTGTTCCACTTTTAATGTTGGGGGAAATGAAAAAATGCTAGAAATTAAAAGTAACAAGGCCTGTGTACCTCCTCTGTTCTCCTATTGTTCTGCAGTACACTACAGAAAGACAACTGAATGAATTAAATAAACAGGTATTATACATATATATATATATATATATACACACACACACACACACACACACCAAAATGATACCAATCAGTTGATAATATATTTAAAACATATTTAATTGTGCTGTTATAAAATTCAGATCGAGTAGAAAAAATATTTTTTTTAACATCTGGATCATTGATAAGAGGCTGMATGTTGCACTGCAGATCTGAAATGCATTCATGTGGTTTTTAAAGTGACATTTCACCCATTTACGATACAAAGTGTTGTATTGTGAGTGAGCAAATGGCACCTTAATAACAGGTACGAGAGTGTAAACAGCAGAATGCATAAAAGTCTCTCATCATTGCAATGACAGCTTTACAGTGTTGCAATTTAAACATCAAGACATTACTAAAGCCAACGACTATGATGCAAAGTGACATTGTTTTTATGTACAGTGTAGTGTTCGGACGTATAAACTGTGAAGACAGCTGCTGTAACAGGAAATGTTCGACTTGAAAAACAGCCCATTTAAAGCACAATGACTGTCAAGGTGCAAAAATATATGGCAGAAATATGATCAGTACACAAAAACACACATGTTTTATTTACATTCTTTCTCAATAAAAGTATTTCAGCTGGACTCGTGAAGTCCACACGTTTTAATACTGATATTATGAATAAAAAATAGTAATAATAAAAAATGTTCAGCACTAAAAGTGCTTTTGTTGAGTGAAAATAGGACATAGACAGCTTTTTATGCTGAATTGCATCAGTTTTTTAAAAATCAAACGACAGCTTCTGAGCAGGACTTTGTGTTGCCGCTCGGCTCCTCCTCCGTGGTCGCCGCCGCCGTTCGGATCGGTTGTCTACACGCCGCTCGCTTCAGACAAAAAGCACAAGAGAGAGCTGTGATTGGTGGAGAGCTGACCTCAGCCATAAGGGGTCGGCCTAAAAAATGACGTCTTGAGCGTCTCCGTTTGGCCGCGGCTTATTCGCCAGCGGCGGGAGAGGTTTCTTGTAAAACTCTGCGGAAGGGAGGAGAGAGGGTTAGCAAAGTGCATCCAACAGGTGCTAAAATGTAAATAATTTTACAATCCTGCTCTGTTAATGAACCGAAGACACCAATTAGACAAGTCACAGAAGACGATGTGTAGACGTGATTGTAATTCGGAGAGAGTTGAGCAGGGGTACAAAAGAAAAACAGGTCTTTGTGTAAAAGAAACGGTCCGACACTCATGCACATGACTGGTGAGATGCAGGGAGAAGAAGAAACAAGGATGAGACACTTATTAACAGTCAGGATGTGTCTTAAAGTGGACAGAGTTCAGTGTTTCTCCTGCAGCTCCACACTGAGAATAAATGGACCACATTCACTGAGAGACACACACTTCTGCTGAGAGAATACACASATTTCCAAGGCTTGATCTAAACAGCTACATTTCTAAACACAAGATCCTAAACTGGCATGAAAGGCAGTGGGTAAAATGCKAAACCTTTGTAAAAACACTGGGTTTGATTAGCTGATCTTTAATAAAAGCTAGAAGAAGTTAGGGAGCCAGTGTGAAGCTGGATGGAAGAAACACTGAACCTGAGCAGGATTCCACCTGAAACTGGGTTAGTGAGGGGGGGTTTGAAGATGGCGCAGGACATGAAGGTACGGTTAACACAAACTGGATCTCATCAAATAGCTTTACCGGAGTGCCTCGAGTCCCCGAGCGGCTCTAGTTTGGGCAGTCTAGACACTTTGGGCGTGGCCCATCCAACTAAAGAAACAAAAGAACCAACACAATCTGATGAGGCAGAAACATGGGAAATCTTGTGATTAAAAGAAGAAGAAACAATTGATGAGGACTGAGGATCAGGCTCTGTCTTCACCCATCAAATAATGTAAAGATCCTTAGAAAAATTACAATTAAAACACTAAACACACTTTTGCTTTTGTCATCGCAGAGGCGAGGATGCTTGTGCTGAATGAGGCACACTACACAAGATAAAACATGTTGATGATGACGAGCTGATGAAGGTACTGTTCCCTCATGTCTCAGCTTGCACTGATCTGCCTCCCTACAGCAGGTTTAGGGCTTTGTGAAGCCAAAGGTTCATTCACACTGCCGGAAAATGCAACCTAAATTCAACATTTTGGCTCTATGCGACCCACATCTGTGTTTTTYTAAGCCAGTCTGAACGTTACAATTCCTTTTTTTTTTTTCAAGTCCGACCCAGTTTTCAGTATGTGGTACAAAATCAAACAAATATCTGCTGTTTTTCAAAGCCACTGCAGTCTGAACACTCACTATTTCAGTTCAGATCAATACTTCAGTTAGTTTCACTTTCAGCTTGTTGCTCCCGTTCCATAAATACAAAGCTGCACAAGAAGAATAGTTGTCCAATGGCAGGTTCAAATGTAAACACTGGATGAAACTAGCACAGCAAATAATYATTTAATCGGCTCTGACTGYACATCAGCTCCTGTAACTCAGCGTGCTGAATGTAACCTCACATATTTTCTGTGCATACGGGCCTGTGGGGGAACATGCTGGAGTCTGGAGGAGGCATTTAAAATAATGTGAACAACCACACATAAATATTGGATTTGAGCAATGAATCAGAATCAAGCATTAAAAATATAAGCATACAATATAAACATGATGCATTTAATGTAACTGCTTMAGCTGGTTGAGCCAGAAGCACTAATGTACCTCCATATCTTCAGAGAGGCAGGGATTTGAGCTGTGTGCTGATAACAGACCACATGCTCTTTCTTCTCTTTAATATAGACGTTGTGACATAAAAAGTTTTGCTCTTTTTATAACCAGTCCACTTAATGATTTGTTGCCAATTACCCAATTTATTGCTAAATGCTCCTCCAGCTGTTTCATATTTAAACCACTTGCTTTTACAGCAAATATGAGCTGAATTGAGGAGTCTCTATGAGTAAAAATAAGTAGAACTTTGTTGTAAAATTTACAGCTAATCTTTGGCAAATTTTAGTTTTTTATTGAAGTAAAATGAAAGCATATGTACGATCTAAAATGTAAATACAACCGATTACAGAAATCTACACAAAAATGACAAGCAACAAATTGCAAGAAGCTGAAAGATAAAGTTTGTTCTGTACGTTTCAGATTTGAATGTTATTTCAGTTTTTGTGAGCGCATGATAAGATGCAGCCATCATGTAGCCCAACAACAGTGGTCTGATAATCAGCTGATAGTGGAACCAACAYCTCATTTAGCGGATTAGCTTTTTTGCTAACTTCAGAAATCATTAGTGGRCCTAAATTTGGTTCTACTATTTTTAATTCCACTAAAACAAATCCATAAGTGTAAAACCTCTATTTTCATGCAATTTATTGCAAATTAAATAAAACTATCCTTTCTTACAAGCAGTGTTGTATGTATCAGCACCGTGTGTGTAGCATGTAGCATCTGTAGCAGCTAAACTTTAAATTAAGATCATTACAAAAATATATTACGTTTAATTATATTTAAATAACAATTACAAACATTGACTACATATAAATATGGTAGAGAAAGAATTATTACTATTTGCTGTTTAACTTCAAACGTTTTTTTATAAAAATACAAACTCGATCAAAATGCTTTTATTTTGAAAGGGATAAACTGGAAATGTTAGACAGGGCATTAACACTGGTTTGAATTGTCTGATGATCCCACCCACCTTCACATCAAACGAATAGAAAACTAACAACAGGTTTATGTCAGTCCTACCAGTAGTCTTAGCTGTTAGCATTAGCTTCCACTAATTTTTACCTGTTTAGCAGAGCTACAACTCTTCTTGTTTWGCAGATTAGTGAAGCTAACTTTTTGGTTAGCTGAGSCCACCACTGCCTAACAGCACAGGAATGACGATTTGAGTGGCAGCTCTTGGTGATGCGTTCACTGACCTGGAGGAGGGGCCGGTTTGGGACTCTCTGCAGGTCCGTCGTCTGTCCTCAGAGGGTCCACCCTGTGCTTCCTCTTCAGGTGCAGTTTGTTAGTTTTCTTTTTGCTTTGCCCGCCCGCTGTGTGTGAAATACAAACACCTGAGCTGGTTGATAAGATGCAAGTTTAAGAAAGGTGATCTCTCATCCTTTTAGCAGCCTTTTTTAATTATTTTCTTACAACTTTATGACTTCATATTAAATATTCAGCACTTGAAGTCTGTTCAGCATCCTCAAAAGCAGAGCTGTGCAACAGGACGTCTCCTCAAAGATCTTTGCTGCAATCCTACGAAAATATTTCTTTCAGTTAGGTAAAAGGACTCACTCGAAGCTGGGTTTTCAGGAGTTTGGCTCGTGACGTCTGGTTCTTGATCGTTGTCCTCCTCGTCCTCCTGTTCCAACCCTGCTGTCCTGCTGTCCTCCTGCTGATCTTCCTGCTTCTTCCTCTCCTTTTCTTGTCCCTCATTCTGATAAAAAAAAATACAAGATGGACCAGTGAAATACAACCCAGTGACATCATTGAGAGCTGAGAATATTAAAAAACTAAATATTAATAATCCATGGCCTTATGATTGCACACCTTAGAAATCACGTTTTGGATGGGCTGGAAGGGACTTTGTATGTTCTCATCGTTGCCTTCGTCCTCTTGGACCGGCCTGCCTTCTCGTTCAGCCTCCTCTCGCTCCAGCCGATCTCTGAGGACAGAAAAGATATCAACCTTTCTTTATAATTAGACATTTTAGATTGCTTCCTTTAATAGACGACCACTTTAGAGGAGTTTTACTCTGACTTCTCGGTTTCACCCAGGATTTATTTATCGTATCTTTGTTTTTCTCCCACATTTCATTTTAAAATTCCACCTCTGCCTCGTCCTGACCTTTCCAACATAATCTCCGCCCCTCGCCGGTGTCCTCACCTCTCCTCTCTTATCCGCCGCACCCTCTCCGCCCTCTCCTTCTTGTCCTGCTCCTCCAGAGCACGCTGCTCGGCCGTGTCCTTCTGCACGCGCTCAGCGATGGCCTCGTAGTCCTTGGCGATGTTGCTGAGGAGCCAGTTCAGGCCCTTCTTGATGGACTTGTCCAGCTTTTTTCCACAGCCTAACACAGCAGAGCAGGGCTCCTGGAGCAGGAAGGTAAATGAAGACCAGATCATTGGGTCTGTGTGTTGACAAAGTGCCATTTACCTTCGGCTCTATACTCACGATTTGACAGAGACACTTGTTCTCRTTGACGAGCTTCTCCAGCGACAGATTCTCTATGATGTCTGCTTCGGCCAGCGCTCCCTCCTGGTCCTGTTTGTTGGCCAGTCTGAGAGCAGAGAGGAGGAAAGAAATGATCCCTTTTGTATTCCTTAAAATATGTTGAATAATGCAATAATAGACACCTGCTTTATTGTACTGAAGTCTGGGGGTAAGCATGTAGGACAATTACAAAACCTGTTTTTTTATTAAAGAAAAGAGCTGTGAGAATT
>NW_013952901.1:24871-30062 GCF_001266775.1 Austrofundulus limnaeus | reverse complement strand
GCGTGTGGTCGCTGGGGGGGACTCTCCCAGTTCTCCCCTATGGTCTGATCTGGGGGGTGGGTGGGCGGATCTTCCCGTGCGGGTGTCCCTTGGGGCTCTGTGCTCGGGATTCCTCTTGGGCCCTTGGGCTCTGGTCTTCCCTGTGTCTGCCTCATGTCTTGGGGGTTGGGTCTCGGTCCTCCACAGTCACTATTAAATATTCCATTGGAGAAATCTTGTATATACACACATGTTCACAACCGCTCACAAACAGGTGCTCTGATCCGGGGGTTCTGACAGGTCACTGAGTGTGTATGTATGTCTGTGTGTATATATGTCTGTGTGTGTATATGTGTCTGTGTGTATATACAGACAATATTTATGAATGTAGGCATGTATGTATGTATATCTTTATATAGAGTATGGTATGTGTATATTTTTATATATGCCCTCCATGTATTTATCCATTTATTTTTCAGGTGAGCGGACAGATGTTGGGTGTGTGGTCCTGTGTTTTGTTGGTGTATATTTAATATACTTCTAATCGCTATTTCAATCTTTCTATGTTTTTAATCACTTCTCTCTGTCTCTATTTTCTCTTCACTTAAAAAAAGTCACTGATGATGAAGAAATAAATAAAATAAATAAACTAATATTTGATTTCATTTTCTACTGAAGGGACAAAAAAAAGAACTACTGTATTTTGATGCCGAATCTGTTCATCTCCTCTCTCTTTGACAAAAAACAATAATAAATATTGTTCTGAGAGGAAAAACTCCTTCGCCATCCGAGTTTCCTTTCTGTTCAAACATTTATGATATCAGTGGGAATTATGGGTAGATATTGCCACAAAAATACTTTGCAAATGCCTTTGCAACAAAGAACATCCCAAATTATTCACATCAGTGGACCTGTTAAAATATTTCATATCAGGAAATATGAATTATATTTAAATCCTTTAAGCACATTTTGTGGGAAAAAATACAACTAGACTTTAACACATCTCTTTGGGTACTGAACTTGATGAACTTTTTCCATAGTTTCCACTGCATGCCACTATCCTCTGCAGAARCTTGTTAATCACTAATGTTTTAGATCAGGTGTACTGAATCAGAGAAACATCTAAAACGTAGGAGAGTGGCCCTTGAGGACCAGAATTGTAGTATGTCTTCTTGGGAATTACAGCCACAGTTAAAAAGGAGACTAAACAAACTTCACATTGACACTGAATATTATCCGAAGAGATTTCCTGACACACGGCAACTGATAGAGAAAAATAGTCCATGTCAAAATAAAAGTATTAGAAATCAAATGATGGTTTCTGTAGAAAGCCATCATGTGAGAAAACGTCATTCTGACTTAGTTGGCCTGCACAGTTCACGTCACATACATAAGCAACAGTGGAGGCAGGATGTGGCCAAGGGTGGTCTTGGCCACCCTAAATTAGTCTTTGACCACCCTGCTGCCTACCCAAACATGTTTTTGTGAAACCATTTCAAGGTGATCAGTAGAACAGCACTGCTCCAACCCGAAGTTCTCCACCCAAATACTGTAGGTGGTGGTGGTATTAAAGTCAGCTTGAATGTCTACCAGTAACACGTCACAGTGTGTCTGAAGACTGGAGAGATCAACATCATCATTAAAATTCTACTCAAATTAAAACATTGTATCTTTTAGATGGCAASAATGATATTTATATGACATTTTTATAAATGTATATATAAATTGTCACATGGATGTTTTGAGTAAATGATGTCCTCTGGTGCGTGTGAGCTCTATCCAATTTGAACTTTTTAAAGTTTGGACAATGTCTGATGTCCAACCTTTTTAAATGAAACCACAGTGAGTTGACAGAGAGAAGACTCAGCCTGTAACTGAAAATRTGGGTGGAGGACAGCAGCTGCTTCCCTTCAGTTTAACTATTAGCTTTCACGTTAGCTCGAGAGCTAAGATATATTTCTTTTATGATGTGTTTTATTATTATTGTAAATAAATATTATTTTGTGTGTTTCAATGAATGAATAAATAAATATATAACAATATACGGTATTAGCTCGAGAGCTAATGCTACATATTGATTAGTAATACAGTATACAGTATATGGTGTTAGTTCTTGAGCTAATTTCATTAGCTTGAGAGGTAACATTAATAACATTAGCTTGGGAGCTAACACACATATTAATAATATATAGCAATATCGGATGTTTTAGTCTCAACTGTAACCTATCCCCAGAACGTATTGCATCAGTAACAAAATGACAACATGCTTAAGTGAAAAATGTAAACTTAAAGTAATTAGATGTTTTTACATGTCAAACAATGTTTAGTAGACTAGAGAAATAACTTATTAAGGTCAACATGTGCAAGWAAAATCAACAAACCTTAGATCATTTACAGCTACAAGTCCATGTATGAATCCAAGATTATTTATTTTTATTTAAGAATACATTGAGGAGATTATGCAGGTCTTCATTATGCAAGTCTTTATGAAAGTTATTACTGGGTATAGTAAAGACCAAAACATTGTTCTAGCTCTGCAGCAACTTGAGCCATTTTTGTGTGAGAAATGGTCCCTGTCAGTCACCCACTGACAGTTCTTTTACAAAGCCGTGCGCTCTTTAATGTGTAACAAGATTTTATCAATATAACTACAGACAACACAGTCAAGCTGAATAACAAACTGAAACGCAGCCAGGCAGAAAGAAATACCAAACCGCTTCACCAGTTATATTTCATGGTGTTAAATCCAGACAGCTTATTAAATCTCAGAGTTCTTTTTTTGCTGAGTCAGCAGCGTGGGTCCCTTTAAAACTCCACTGAGCGTCTTGATAAGACAGACACAGCTGGAGTTTAATCCCAGCACTTRGTTACTGTCCCAGAGAGTCTCAGTTAGTCAGTCATGTCAGAGAAAACATCCTTTCCTCTGGAGACAGTTTTGTCTTTCTGAAATCCATCTCTGCTGCACTCTTAATGCAACAGTAATACACTTAATTTGTTTACTGGAGTCAGAGTATTTACTAAGTGGACAGTAATGACTCCAATTAGCTTTAAATATTAAAGAAAGTTAAAGAAGTTCTGAGCTCAAGGTTGGAATTTAAAACCTTTTTATACTTCTCCTCTGCAATGACAGCATTAAAGAGGCATGGCATTTTGAAGCTGTTTTGTTTTTAAGGTGGCAGCTGCAGTAATTTTATTATATTATATTAATCATGTACCAAAGCATGAAACATTCTTAGAATCAGCAACATGAAATGTTTTTATTCCACGCTTCTTATGTGAATATGCACACATGAACTGCATTATATTCAATTTTTTTATGCACCCAACCTGTTTGGAAAATAGAGCTTTTATTAAATGAAGCTACGTTAAAAAAAACTGACATAAAATATGTCAAACCTATGGTGCCTGTCCGGTGACACTGGTTTAAAAAAAAAACTTGTGGCCACGTAGAAGAGGGGGGACAAAATTCTAATTACCGGTACTTCTTATTGAAAAAGGAAAGGGAAAAAATGGTATCACAAAACTTAACTCAAATGGTACAAATGGTTGATGATCCCAAAATGACGGAAACTTCTACAGATTGTATGAATCTTGACTTTATTCTGAGGAATACGAACATTTCTTTTACTTCGTATGTGGCACAGAAATGAAAACTAAATGTGTGCAACTCTCCAATCACACCTGACAAAATCAAGGAAGCTCTTCAGAGTCAAATAAACCATCAGGTACAGGTGGACTTACATCAGACATTTCTAAGATGTTCTCAGAAGAACTCACCCTGTTTTTACATTGTGTTTTCATTGAAAGACTTCCTCCATCAATATTTCAAAGCTGAATTGCTCCAATTAATTAATTATTTTTTAATGCCCCATTTCTTTACTGAACGATTACAAAACTGTAGCAATAAATTTATCAAAGACCTCGGTCATACTTTAGAGGAATCTCAGAACAAATTTATGGCTGGAAAACATATTATTGATGACGTAAGTTGGCTCTTGATATGTTAGACCAGAGGTGTCAAACCCAACAAGAAGGCCAAAATTCAAAGTTTGGTCCAAGCCAAGCAATCTGTCAATATTTTCTGAAAGAAAATGTCTATTTTAAATGTTATTTAACAAATTATTCTTATAGAAATACAAATGGCTTTTTCTCCATTATGTTTTACGTGTTTAGAACAAACGTAACCTAATGGACAAAGAAAAAAAAGATTACATTTAGTAAGACACATCAAGAGGAAGCAAAAACTTTAATCCAATTATTAAAGAGATTTAATTTATGGTTACAGAGAGACCTGGCTGTAAGTCTTGTCAGTCCTTGATGTCCCCACCAGCCTCTGCACAAATTGAACAAAACAAAACAATTAGAAAGAATGTGCTGATCAATAAACTCAGCTCAAKAAGTGTCAGTGTTTTGGAAGTTCATACCTTGTATTTTAAGTTCAAAGTTAAATGAATCCAAAGATATATGAAGAATCCAAATTCATTGTGGTAATGTATCTGCTTATATTTAAGTACTTGGGTGGCCAAGACTTTTTGTWAAGATGTATATGAAACAGAAAAACATCCCCGTAAATTTATCTAACTTCCATTAGCCTATAATGTACATTGTTTTATAAGCATAAACTTTCCCCTCTTAACTGTCTTGTTTGGAATAACCAGGGCATTTCATATATTTCAATTTTATTTTTTTATTTTTTAGAAATGCATGGATTATGATATTTTATGTATGTAAAACAATTGCTTAACAAAGATGGACAGATGTATARGTATGGTGTATTTCTTGAACACTGAATGTCAACCATGTATTAGAACGCCTGGGATAGAATATGTCACTAACTTTCTCATTCTATTGGCTAAATCCCACATACATGCCAGTAAATTTGCATAACATAAGCTCAGCCTCACTGTATTCAGGGCTGCATTTTGGACTCTAAAACTTTGCACTAACTCTACAGCTATGAAACTGCCTTATGATATTTTTTATCGTTATTTTTATAGTGCATTTTCTTTTTTATTGTATATAGATTTTTATGATCCTGCATATTTTACATTTGTTAATGCTACTCTTCTCGAGTACGACATGTGCTTGTTTATAAATAAAGCTTTACAAAAAAAAGGCAGCAGCCATATTACCATACCAGTTTGTAAATTCCATAGTTTGTACAAATCGAGCAAGAAATAAGGAAGAAAAAAGGAAGTTATAAGAGTTTTTC
>NW_013952901.1:21032-22978 GCF_001266775.1 Austrofundulus limnaeus | reverse complement strand
GTACCTCATGAATGTTAAGATGTATTTAAATCAGTCAGATGATCAGTGATTGGTTCAGACACGCACCTTCATGTGTCTGGAGGATGACAGGTGCTGACTGACAGCTGCTCACCTGAACAGAATGTCTGTAATTGACACAGATTTTCCCTCATTTTGCTTTAGAGGAATCTAACGATTTTTATAAAAAAATAAAAATACCTCAGCTTCAAATTAATTTTCCACCAGAGCCTGCAGGATGAAAAAAAACAATAAAAATTAAATAAGATGTCAGATAAAATTAGAAATAAGTCCCCACTCTTCTCGTCCTCTCCCCCTCCTGCCTGCTCTGTTATCCGCGGCAGACACCCCCCACCCCGCACACACACACACACGAGCGCGACAAACACGGACTTTAAACTGCTGTTCTTATTGGTGAGGGGTCTGTGGGTCAGAGTCGTCTGAGGAGGAAGCAGATGAATGGAGTTGAGCACGGGAACTTTTATTTAAGATTTGAGTTAATTTTTTATTTCAAAGGTCCTCATAGCTCAGCAGCAGCAGAAACATAAATATTACTGTTAATAAAGCTGATGATAAAGTTGGATAAAAATCTAAGTCTCTGAAGGTAAATTAAATATCTGACAGTGATCATTATACAGTGTGGCTCTAATTCTTCACTTCACCATCTGTGTCACAGTTTCACGTCTCCAAAATGAGCGTACACATGGGTCAGAGCTGTGAGGCACCGCACATTTTCACCTCAAGTTTGAATTTTATAAATCACAACCTTGGTGTAAAAAGTGGCGTACGCAAGTTTCTGGGCTCAAATTGTGCATACGCCAGTTTTACAAATCCGACCCCTGGTCTGTAATAGTAATGGTAATAGTAAACCCTGGATGACAAAATTCTTGAAAAACTTGCTGAACAGAAAGAAAAAAACATTCTGTGAAGGAAACCTCATTGAGATGAATTTACTTAAAAAGGGAAATTCAGAATGAAATAAAGAAGGCAAAACTGAAATATAAAGAGAAGCTGGGAAAAGACCTTGCCAACAACAGATTAGGTCCAGTTTGGAATGGTTTATAAACAATTATTGAATCAGAGATCAAGTGCAATAGAAAGGTGGTTCTCCCTGGTTTTAGTTCTGATAACCAACTGGCTAATGAGTTTAACAGGTTCTATCTTAGGTTCAATTCTTCCATTTATAGTGAAGAGATTTTAAATTTAATTAAAGCTCCGCGGAGCCTCAAGCGGCCCTCGCAGCTAGCGCTGCTCCGGCCTATAGCCACCGCGGGGGTACCAGCACCTCCACCCGCCCGCCACCGCCGACGCTCGCTCGCCATCCTCCATGCGATCTGCATGGATGCCTTCGGCTGAGCTCCCTGGTGATGCACCAAAAATCTGGAGCAGATTGGGCCATGTAGAGAGGAGATACAGCTGTTTTATTAACCTAGGGGGCGCAGTGGAGTCAAATCACAATTAAACTCTATTGGGCTCCTTAGATCTTCACAAGTAGCACTCATACAAAGTCTGGTGCAAATTGGATGATGCATTTTTGGAATAAGAGACGATCGTATGCATATGGCGAGGGACAGCCATTTCGCTATGCCCCCACTGGTCAGTAGAGTTCATCACGGCAGAGTTCATCATCATTTCATTTCATGTCAGTCTGCACAGGATGAAACCTATGTGAATTAGACAGTAAAACTAAGACATACAGTTGAAAAAACAGATGACTTCCTGTCGGAAGTGGGCGGGGCTAAGGTGATGTCATCAATCGACCACCCAACTGAGATGAGGGCTGGTCTATGATGAGACATAGAAAGTCTGATGCAGCTGTGACCTTGCATTTGGAAGTTATTTCACAGTCATGTTTCATGGTGTATAGTCAAAGTTTGGGGCTTAGCCACGCCCACATGCTTTGACACACAAAAATTCCTGTGATAACTTCTGACCTTTAATGTCTCAAC
>NW_013952901.1:15882-17818 GCF_001266775.1 Austrofundulus limnaeus | reverse complement strand
TTAAAATTTGCTGATGATTCAGTAATAGTCAGCCTTCTACATGATGATGAACATGTTCATGGTCCTGTGGTTGATGAATTTGTAGACTGGTGTGAAAATGCTTTTCTCCAATTAAATGTACAGAAAAAGAAGGACATGTGCATTGATTTTAGAAATAAGTCTCATAACACAAATAAACCAATAGAAATTAAAGGTCACATAGTGTAGATAGTAAAAAATTACAAATATCTTGGCACTGTGTTGGATAATAAGTTAAAAATTACCTGTCATTCAGAGAACCTGCAAAAAAGGGACAGCAGTTACTGTTTTGTTTGAGAAAACTGGCAATTTCAGGTTGATAAGTCTATAATGATTCTGTTCTATAAATCATATGTTGGGTCTGTGCTGACCTTTTCTCTCCTCTGCTGGTTTGGAAATCTTAACGTTAAGTCCAAAAATGCACTCAGCAGAGATGTAAACACAAGTAACAAGATCATAGGAGTTGAACAATGCTCACTTACAGAACTTTTTAATAGACAGATCACCAGGAAAACTAGCACTATTCTTGCTGWCAGTTCTCATCCTTTTCGCACTGAGTTCCAGTTTCTGCCGTYTGGCAGTCGGCTCAGACTTCTCTGTATGAAAATTAACAGGTACAAATATTCCTTCATCCCTATAGCTATTTCTCTTTTTAATAAAGGACAAAGTAGAGGGACTTGCATCTGATTGTTGGGGCTCTTTGATACCAATGATACCAATGTTAGTAGTAACTGTTCACTGATTTATATTTGTTGTGTTTTGGTGCACTGGATTGTATCTAATTTGTTACAAATTTTTAAATTTTTGTATACGTTTTTAACTTTTGAATTTTTTTATCATGTCTTGTATGTATATGTACCTATCAGGTTTTTAACAAAGTCAACGTGAGCAAACACCAAGAACAATTCAGGAGGCAAGAACTTGAACAATAAAATAATGTTTATTTACAGRGGGAGTGAACGGGGAACGGGGCCTAGAAGCAGAGGATTTGAAGAGGTAAGTAACAGGTCTTTAGGAGATGATTTTCAACAATTATTTTTATGCTTACTAGTGAGGGCTTGGGATTAAACGTAGAGGAGGAGGTCCAGAGTCCAAAAATCCAAAGGTGATATTTACAAGAGTGTGTTGTATTTACAGGTGAGGCGAGGAGGCAACGCATGAAACAGGTGAGAGGCTCGGCAGGCAGGCTGGCTTGATCAGGATCCACAAACAATTCCAAGGCGTTTTCCTTTTAACTGGAGACAGGTAANATCTGGACCCATCTGGACCCGTCTGGACCCATCTGGACCCATCTGGACCCGTCTGGACCCATCTGGACCAGCAGACCCCCCACAGGTTGATCCACAGCATGTCATCAGGACCACTCCTGTGTGGAGGAGAGACGGGGTCTGTACAGGTCTTCTTTCAAAATAAAACACTTCTTCAGAGGTTTATAAAAACTGTATCAAATGACGTGACAACAGAGGAGACAACGTGTAGTATCAGCAGAGGAGACAACATGATGTGACAACAGAGGAGACAACGTGTAGTATCAGCAGAGGAGACAACATGACGTGACAACAGAGGAGACAACGTGTAGTATCAGCAGAGGAGACAACATGTAGTATCAGCAGAGGAGACAACATGTAGTATCAGCAGAGGAGACAACATGTAGTATCAGCAGAGGAGACAACATGACGTGACAACAGAGGAGACAACGTGTAGTATCAGCAGAGGAGACAACATGATGTGACAACAGAGGAGACAACGTGTAGTATCAGCAGAGGAGACAACATGATGTGACAACAGAGGAGACAACGTGTAGTATCAGCAGAGGAGACAACATGATGTGACAACAGAGGAGACAACGTGTAGTATCAGCAGAGGAGACAACATGTAGTATCAGCAGAGGAGACAACATGTAGTATCAGCAGAGGAG
>NW_013952901.1:8804-14557 GCF_001266775.1 Austrofundulus limnaeus | reverse complement strand
ATTATTATTATTATTGTTGTTGTTGTTATTTGTTGTTGTTGTTATTTGTTGTTGTTGTTGTTGTTGTTATTTGTTGTTGTTGTTGTTGTTATTATTTGTTGTTGTTGTTGTTGTTGTTAATCCTAAGAGGGACCATGTGCTAAATGTTTGGAGCGTTGTGTCTCCAGTCTTGATGCCACATGGTTAAGTGTTCACAGAGAATCTGGACATTTGGACCATTTCATATGCTTGGATTTGTGTGGCTTGGTTTGTTTGTTTGTTTGTTTGTTTTGTTAATTGTTTTGTTAATTTTCCAGTAGCTGAGGTCCGGTGGTGGTTCTGGTGTGCTGGCAGTACTTTCTGTTCTTCCTGAGTTGGGTTGTGTCACTACGTGTTAAAGGTTTGTTTTGGTGTTATTGTTTGGTGGTACTGTGTACTACTGCTAACTTCAGCTTCTGTTTTTGTTTATCAGTTTATGGTTTCTGTTTGGGAACATTATTATAACCTAGAGTTTTTAAATAGAAACAAATAGTTTTTTTTTAAATAAATAAATGTGAACAGTGTCAGGTGTTCCCAGTATTTGGTATAAATGATCCTGTGTACCTTTCTTTATGAGTAGTAGTAGTAGTACTCTCTGGGTGAAACTCCCAGTTGTCCAGTTTGGAGCTGTGTATTTTATGCTAATGACTCCACCCTGGTAGTAGTACCACATCAGAAAACAGTTAAATCACTTGTTGTTAACTCCTTATAAAACATTTCATACATTTATGTCTTTTTTTAAAAGTAAAACAAATGTGAAAAGGTCTGTTTCACATCCAACTGGTTGCAAAAGCAGCAATTAAAGACATATTTTATGTACAATTGCAAATATTAGTTTGCATTTAAATTGTTGGAATAGATTAATTTTTCTTCAGAATTGAGTGATTCCATATTTTCCCTGTACTTGGTCAATAAAAGTAACATTCACTGACTTCCACAATGTTTTCTCTTCATTTCTTTGAGCGTTCCTGAAAGCAACAAGTTTCACTTTGGAATGACCTGATTATTGTCTCATGTTTTAGATCTGAGTTTGTTTTACAGGATGACATGTCTGAATGAGAGCTGATTCCATTCGTTATGACAGGTTGTACTGTGACTGCTGGATATGAGCTGCAGTCACCCTGAAAGGAAGAAGTGAGCAACAAGTAATGGATGCAGGAAAATTACTTGTTTTCTTGGTGTCACAGTATTTTAGTTTTAGTTTAGTTTTTTATTTGTATCTCTTTAATTTTTAACTAATTCTACTCAGTTCCTAGTGTTCCTTATTGTTCGTAAAGGTCTTGCAATAAAATAAATTTTTGTGCTTCTGTGAGTGAGCCTAAGTTTGGATTCACTACAACTGCAACACATTGAACAGATGGCTGTAATTTATTGGTAGTAATAGTGTGTGTTTTACACAAGGACAGCCTGGAGACAAGGTGTGTGTGTTTGTAGTAATCCGTCCTGACTTTAGTTTGACTCGTGTTGAAGTACTGTGGTACAGACAGCAGAAAACTTGATGTACTCCACAACACAAGTCCTGTTTATATTTGATCCTCAGTGTTTCTGTGAAACTTGTTCTGAACGACACATTTTCTATCATAGACATTTAGATGGAGTGGGAAGGACTCAGATGAAGACCTTCCACAGGACTCTGCAGTCACTGTTCCCAGGTCAGTGTTTTTCTGCTCTTGTATCATGTGGATTATATATTTAAATAACAGCACCGTCATGTTTTCACTTGTTTAGGTGGAGACAGGTTTGACACTGGCAGACATCTTGGACAGTTTTCAAACTGAGCACAAAAAGGACACAAACATCACCGTATCCTTGAAGAAATTTATAGTTATTATAGATTAGTACTGATATTAGAAACAACACTAGAGTATTAGGTTTTTTTATAACACTTTTATAATGTTTGATCTATTATGTGTTCATTGAAATAGAGTAGCTACATGTCCGAATCATAACCAACACATAAGTGAAGCGTTATGATCACATTAGGTTGGGTTATTGGATGAATGCCTGTGATTCAGCCGTAGGTCAGCAGGGGGCGAACTCAGGCATTGAAGAATCGTGTAAAAACGTGAACTTCCTGACGTTGAGTCCAGAGTGGTTTCCTTGTCAGCCGGTGACAAATAAACCTCACTCAGGTCCAGAATTCTGGTGTTGTACGACTTTATTCGTTTCACAAATCAGTTTATTTAACAATTGTGTTTTCATCTTGACTTCAGTCGATATTGAACACGTATTTCTTACATGACAACAGAGAGCCCTTCTGAGCCATGACCATGACCAAACCAAGTGTCTGCTGGAAGATGTTCCACAACTGGAATTTATCAGAGACATGGCAGCTGATTACAGGGGCTCAAAGACTGTTTCTTAGGTATATATACAGTATATATACAGTATATATACAGTATATATATATTAATTAGAATTAGCATCATAACAAACTGCTGCTGTAATCATTAATAAGTGTGTTTTTGTTTCCAGGCTTCTGATGTTAGAAGTTGGTTCCTCAGGAGTGTTTGAAGGTCAGACAGGGAACCTGTTCTTCAGCTCTGACCTGGAGGAGCTGGTCTGGTCAGGAACAAGTACTTCCTGGCAGCGAGACTGACTGCAGGGTCCATCTTCCATAATGGCCCTGGTCCCAGTGGACCTAAATACCAGTCTTTACAGGATGATGTGTGGTCAGCCAGTAGACGTCCCTGCACTGGTACCAGTGCTTCCTGTTGACTCGACACAACATGTTGAAGGTCAGATCATTAGTTCTGCTTGGTTTGATGTCGTTTCTGGTTTTGGTTTGTCGTTCGATGTACTTTTACTTCTTTATGACTGAATTAATAAATAAAAAATAAAAAACTTTACACATGATGTTTTTAAATCACCCTGTTTTACATTTTAGTCATATGCACTTAGAGTCTTTATAAAGTGACTTTCAGTGTTTTGGTCCTGAGTGGTCCTCATGCTAACAGCCTGTCTTTCACCTCTTCTATGAGCTGAGTCTGAAACTACTTCTGTTTGTTTTAATCTTAGTTTCAGTCCTCCTCCTCCTCCTCCTCCTCCTCCTCCTCCTGCTCCTCCTCCTCTAACAAGCTGTTTAGAAACCTTTTCTAATTATTTAAGAGTAGTAAACGACTGAAGACTTGTCCATCCTCACATGTTGGATCCAGAGTTCAGGTCAAACAACAGAACTTTAAATATTATATGAGTTTTATTTCTGTGATCCTTTATTAGACATAGCTGTCCTCTGAAGGTTTGGACCTGCTCCACACCTGATGAGCTGCAGGAGGTGAAGGAGGAGTTTCCATCTGTGTGATGGAGACAGTTTGAGCTCCATGTATTCCACAGGTAAGAATGAGAGAGGATTCTTCATGAATATGGAGTTAAACACACTTAGTTTCATTTACAGGATGTTTAACATGTTTAACATGTTTTTACTGAAAGCTCTCCCAGCATGGTCAGCCAGTACAGGAACAGATTGAACCAGTGTGGGCCTTCTGCAGGTAGTGGGCAGAAACTGTCCACCTGTGTGTTTACAGCACAGGTGAGCTGCCTGCAGTGTGTTTTCATGGTAACATGGAGTCCTGCTGCAAACAACCGAAGGAGGAAGAAGAGGAGAACTGGCTGCTGGATGTTGTACAACAAGGTAACTGAAAACCTTTGAGTCTAAATCTTCACATGTGGACACAGACCTGTTTGTTTCATCACCACATGGACAAGTTGACCTCTCTGTTCAGCAGCTGCTCATCTTTGTGTCGGGGACAGACCTAATCCGAACCAGGAGAACCCTGCCTCCCAATGTTTCCTCCCAGAGGAGCACAGTGTGCTGAGGACATGAACGAGCTGATGGAATGCAGCCAGAGGCTCACACAGCTTCGTTTAAAGAAAACTGTTTAAAGTAAATGTTCACATGTCCATTCTTCATTAGGAACATTTGTAACTGCTTCAAACCTGGTCAGTTGTTATTAAATCAACAAACGTTTGTGTTTTACTTTGTCCAAAATATCTTACAAATCTCACAATTCAAACAAAAACAAAGTAAACATAATCAACTATGAGAAGTTAGAGTCAAATACAAATATCTGTACTGTACCACAGTGAGTACATTCACAGATTAAAGGCAGGTTTTTATTGACTCTTCCTTCATTCAGTCTGTCAGTAAACAGGTTTTACTCAGTAAAGAATTAATTAACACTTCAAACTCTGACATTTGAAACATTTCAACAGCTCTTTTTAAAGTTTTTTGTACTTCACTTTACACGGCCCATCTGTGGTGAAGATACTAAAAAGTAGCCTGCAGAAACTTTATGTGACGTACATGATGGTATGAGGCTACCACTCACAGTGTCAGCCACATGTTTGGACATGATGCTGCTCCACATGTGCAGCTGTGCTCAGGAACCTCATGGATAAACATGTGTAGGTTATCTGTGTCATGTTATAAAGGAACTGTAATTTTAGTAAATCCTGTTTTTACTACAGTGAGATTTATGTCAAGACTGTGGAAACATTGGTGTCATCATTTATTTGTGACTCAGTGAAGATTGTTAAGATTGAGCTTGGTTGATCAGAACCCCAGGATGCAGAACTGAGTGAGGAGGCAAAAAGTGATTTATTACAACAAAACAAAGAGGCTGACGTGGCAGCAAAAAGAACAAGGTCATTGGACAGGAACATCAACAATCAAACAGTAAACAGAGAGCAAGGATCTGACAAAGACTGAGGACAAAGGACAGAATATAAAGGAAGAACTAATGAGGTGAAACAAGAAACACCTGGGGAAGAAACATGAGGATCAGGTGTGAGTGGGCGGGGCTAAAGCAAAGACAGACAGGAAGAAAACAGGAGGAAAAGACAGAAAAACTTAGAATAAATCATAAGCGCAGACACAAATCATGACAAATGTTTATTTTTATTTTTCTCTTCTTTTGTTTTTACCTTTCTTTTTTACTGTGGACCTTTTGTGTCTGGAATAAAGATTGGTTGAATTTGACTGAAAAAAAAAAGTAGTTTAAAATCAGGACAAGG
Source organism: Austrofundulus limnaeus (assembly GCF_001266775.1). Classification (NCBI taxonomy): domain Eukaryota; kingdom Metazoa; phylum Chordata; class Actinopteri; order Cyprinodontiformes; family Rivulidae; genus Austrofundulus; species Austrofundulus limnaeus. The sequence continues at coordinate 9,526 of NW_013952901.1, read as the reverse complement.
CTTATCTTTACACAAAAATGGAGAAAAGTAATAAATGAATGGTCCAGGATGGATTATAAAGCTTTACTGACACCTGCTGTCCTGAAAGAGAAACTACATGTTGACCAACAGTTTGAATCATCTTTTATCATGTGACCAGGAGCGTGCACACACATGTTCAGGGACAGGTGCACAAATGTAAAAACAGGCACCTTGTCTGGTGTCACAGAACCAGTGGGTCCTGATAATGTGACATTACAGACACATCCTGTACATGTTTATCTATTTTAAATCAGATTTATTCTGTCTGATACAGATGTTTAATATTCAACTCTACAGGTTGGTTTCTGTAACAAACTGACAACAACAGAACAAAAACTAGTAATGACAATGTTTGTAGAGTTTATAAAATAACTATAATCAAAATGACTAATGTCTTTTTGTTGTGTGGAGGATCTTCCTTCAGTCATAGAGCTGTTTCCATGATCTGAATGAAACATTTCATCTGTGTCTGACGGAGGAAGGCAGGAAAACATGGAGCTGCTTCTCTGCTGCAGTTAAAACACCAACAATATGAAATATGTTGATTTGGGTGAAACTGCTTGGTGACAAAGGTCAGTGCAATAAATTACAACATTTAAACTAATCAGACTCTAAATTACTGTCAAAATGTAACACTCTAACACAGGGGGGTCGAATTCACAAGGGGGCCAAAGTTCCACACTTAGTCCAGATCAAGAGAC
>NW_013952901.1:5648-7804 GCF_001266775.1 Austrofundulus limnaeus | reverse complement strand
GTGTACCCCACCCCTCGCACAGCGACAGCTGGATATGAGCACCAGTGACCCCCGTGACCTTGAAAGGAAGAAGCAGGTATAAATAATGGATGGATGGATGGATGGATGGATGGAACACTCCTAAAACAAAAGTAACCCATAAACAAAGTGCATCCAGGAGGTTTTGTAGTTCAGTGTGTTTGTCTGACAGCTGGTGTGTTGAAGGAAGCTTTCATTTGTTGTTGGTTTGGTTACACAACTCCATGATGAGTGACCAAGCTCAGTCTGAGGGAGTAACACCTGGTTTCTGGAACTTTCTTTAACACAACTGGGATCTGCTGCTCACTGGGGTCTGACCAACAAGTGAAACAAACAAGTGACTGGTTTGTGTGGTGGATCTTAAAGGGTGAGTCACTGTGGCTAACACAGGTGACCAGAACCATCAGAACCATCAATAATCAGCCTCAGGTGAAACAGGTGAAACAGGTGAAACAGGTGAAACAACTAAACATAATCATGTCCAACTCCAGGTTGTCACAAAGTTCTTTATGACAGAAATAAAGCCAACAGATTATTATCATTTCCACCACAGAAACACAAGCAAGTCGTTTAGTTTCTACGGTTAAACTACTTTACATTCCAACAACGTTGAAACTAGTCCTAAAACTGATACGTTTCTTCAATACTATGAATAATTATATAAAAAGGTCAAATCCAGGAATCAAAAGAAGAAAAAAAGATACTTTATAAAAAAAACTAAAATTATAAAGACTGACAGCTGACGAAGCCTCTGTTAGTAAAACCAGTTACAGAAGAAGTAGTAAAGATACAACAGGACAGATAAAAATAATAAGTCACAGGAATGAACAGGTTTGCAGGAGATATTATAAAGTATTGTTTAATGAACTCTGTCCCACATTCTGTAAATTATATAACTGATAAATTCAGGAAGCCTCCAGAGTCATGGACAGGAGCATCATCACAGGCCTTATAAAGAAGGATCCACTCTCTGCTCCACTTATCGTCCCTTTAGCCTCTTGTGTGTCGACTATAAAATATTAACATCCATTCTGGCAAAGAGAATTCAAAAATACATCAAGAAATTAATAAAACCAGATCAGACGGGGTTTATTTCAGGTCATCAGGGGACAAATAACATATGGAGAGTATTAAACCTGCAGTCACATGTGACAGTTTCAGTTTTAATGATTTTATTGTTAGTTTTATAAATTATTCAGTTTGGTACCAGTCAGCTCTCCCTCCTGATATATAGGATATATTTGACCAGCTTGGTGTTTTTTACTGTTAGTTTTATAAATGGTTTAAAGTTAGGGGTTTAACCAGACACACAAGGACATGTGAAGTATTAAATCATTATAAATACACAACCTTTCAACTTCAATTAAATAAGAAGTGACAAAATGATTTAAATAAAGACTGTGAGCACAGAAAAATAAAGTTTTTGTCACACATATTATTTATAAAAATAGAACAATATAAATACAAAAACCAGGCGGTTCTTAAAGGTGAGTCACTGTGGCGTACACAGGTGATCACAGTGAATAATAATTAGGCTCAGGTGGAAACAGGTGGAAACAGGTGAAACAGGTGGAAACAGGTGGAAACAGGTGAAAACAGGTGGAAACAGGTGGAGACAGGTGGAGACAGGTGGAAACAGGTGGAGACAGGTGGAGACAGGTGGAAACAGGTGGAGACAGGTGGAGACAGGTGGAAACAGGTGGAGACAGGTGGAAACAGGTGAAACAGGTGGAGACAGGTGGAGACAGGTGAAACAGGTGGAGACAGGTGGAGACAGGTGGAAACAGGTGGAGACAGGTGGAAACAGGTGGAGACAGGTGGAAACAGTAAATTAATTTGCTACAACCCCAGGTTGTTACACACTTCTGACAAAAGATACACAAACACCAGTGATTCTCATCTTAGATGCAGAGAAAACATTTGACAGTAGACTGGTCATTTCTCCAACAAACATTGATGGTTTTGGTGAAATTCACTGGGTCACCTGGGTCAGCTCACTTTGTACCTGCAGCAGCAACAACATCAGCACCTGGGTCAGCTCACTTTGTACCTGCAGCAGCAACAACATCAGCACCTGGGTCAGCTCACTTTGTACCTGCAGCAGCAACAACATCAGCACCTGGGTCAGCTCACTTTGT
>NW_013952901.1:2114-3028 GCF_001266775.1 Austrofundulus limnaeus | reverse complement strand
GTGACAACAGAGGAGACAACGTGTAGTATCAGCAGAGGAGACAACATGATGTGACAACAGAGGAGACAACATGACGTGACAACAGAGGAGACAACGTGTAGTATCAGCAGAGGAGACAACATGATGTGACAGCAGAGGAGACAACATGACGTGACAACAGAGGAGACAACGTGTAGTATCAGCAGAGGAGACAACATGACGTGACAACAGAGGAGACAACGTGTAGTATCAACATGACGTGACATGTAGTATCAGCAGATATTCAACAACATGGTCTAACAACATGATGTGAAGACAAAGTGAACGACATAAACATGGTGTTGGAACATTTGTATACTTGTATAGATAGAACAAAACGACGTTTTGTGTCAACACAAGGTTTAAGTACGTGGACAAAGGTGCAACAACATTTTTGGCACAAATGGAACTCCATATTTTATTGCATCACTTCCTGTAGAATGAAGGGTGGAGTATAAAAGGAGCTGTGAAGCTCTTCCCCTCACCTTGTTCTTCTCCTGCCTGGAGCTGGAGGCTGAGCCACAGATGTGGGTATGGTGTGTGCAAAGCCTCATTTGTCATGGTATGTCCTTCCTTCCTGCATCATATTTGATTGTTTTGACCTGTTGATACTTGTGTAATTGTAGGTGAAGGCCAACATGTTCCCCTTCTTGTGTGTGTGAGTCTGCTTATGTGTTAGCAGGCAGGTTGCCCCCTGACGTTGGACCACTGCTGTTTCATCTCCTAACTCCTGCTTGATCCAACTGGTTTTGTCTCTGGATCTCCACTGGTTTCAGTTCTAATGTCTGCCTGAGTCACAAGTTTTACCTCCTGACACCTGTGGCCCATCCAATTAAGACTAATGGATCATTATTATTTTTATTATTGTTATTATTATTATTATTATTATTATTATT
>NW_013952901.1:0-1114 GCF_001266775.1 Austrofundulus limnaeus | reverse complement strand
CAAACATGACAAACTAAAAGCTGTTGTGTTGCAGAGGCCCTGCTGACAGCACATCACTGAACCACAGCACACACCTGGAATATAAAGTCACACTAACGAAGTGAAACCACTGACACCTGTGCAGCTTCAGGTACAGGTGGGTGTGGCACAAACAGAAGCTGAAACTCAACACACCAACCAGAAATACACAAAACACAACAAACTACTGAATAAATACTAAACTAAAGCAGAAGTCCTGACAGTTTGTAGATCAACATCCTGAAACAGGAACAGCAGAAACTAAAGATCTGATTGGACAGTCTCTGTTTTTATTACAACCATGTTTACAAAGTTTCCACTGATCTGATGTCACCACACAGGATCACACAACCTGATGCTGTTCCTATACTTAACTACAAACCTGTGCTCAATTATATTCATTAAACTATTTTATCATTTCATACATTCTGATGAATAAAACAGATTTATGATGTGTACATGTTTATTTTATGGACTTTCTGACTGATTTCAGGATGTTTGCTGTGCAGCTGAACAGTTCAGCACATCAATACTGAACGTACAACAGTCATCAAACTAACACATTTCTCTGTCAAACTATGGTAAAACCATGGATTAATAATAATTTAAAACATTTACACAGTGATTACTTTTGAAAAATGAAAATCAGTTTTAATTAAATGTTGGTAAATTCACCTGTGTTGATAAAAGACCTGGAGCTGATGTTAAAAAGTGGGATCAGGTCTGATTTTTAACCAGTCTGTCATCAAACGCTCCATTTTCAGCCATGTCAGAGTTATGTTTTATTACACTTTGCTTCTTCACATCGTTCAACATGTTCCCTCATGGATACCTGCACATCTCTGTCTTCAGGTGACACTGACCTCTGTGGGCCAACAGAAACCAGGCAGAAGTAGAAAAGGTTCACCACCAGATGTCTGGTACAGCTGGACCTTGTCTCCTCCTGTCCTGTCACCAGCAGTCATCTGATGCTGTTCATCTGCTGTGGTCCTGCAGCTTCTGTCAGGAGGTCCACTGGACCCAAAGTCCCAAACACTCAGGACCTCCTGAGTCTCAGGGTCTGTTATCTGGAGGACCCTGAGACTCAGGAGGTCCT
>NW_013952900.1:342128-343490 GCF_001266775.1 Austrofundulus limnaeus | reverse complement strand
CAGGTGGTGCCCCTTTGTTATGCTAATAATTACGAGGTATTTATGATATAGCATCGTCCATAACATCGACAACAGCATATCCCTACAGTGGAATAAGTCAATTGCACTTGTTAAGACTTCTTGAAATAAGGAAAATTTCTGGGCTAACAAGAATAATAATCTGTTATTGTTTAGTATATCAGTCTCAAAACAAGATCAGAAATACTTTTTGGCTGGATAAAAGACCTGGTTAAATGGACAATTTTTGCAGTGTACACATTCACAAAAGAGCTTTATTTTTAAAAACCTCCTGAAAACACATTTTCACATATTATCCCATGTCTGATGCTGCAGGTACATGCTACTGAGCTGAGCTGATGTTACAGTTTTAAAGGTCTAGTACAGGGCTATTCAACTTACGGCCCGCAGGCCACATCTGGCCTGCGAGTGACCAAAGTTCGGCCCGCTAATTGGTTCATTCATCTCTTAAGTCCAAACACCTGGTTTTCCACTTTAATTACTCTAAGTTTCTTTAGTTAAACATAGACATGTTTGGTATCTACAGAAACGTCAGAATCTTGGCTAGAAGCTGGTAAAATCCCTTTCTATGGATACTCAAGACAGTTAAAATTACAAGCATTTGAAGATAAAAACTATGAAAGTGAAAATAAAATTGATTTAAAAATTTGACAATTCAGAGATGTTAAAATAATATTTATGTTAAAGGAGGCATAATGTGTTAATTTTGATTTTGATATTGTTTAATTATCACTACTTTTATAGGGTTCTGTATGTTGTTTTCATGATGAAATACAGCAAAATAAACAATTTCAAAGGTAACAGATCTTCGTATTACTTGGTTTATTTACATAATGACTAATTGCTGGATGTTTGGCCCCTCAGCTGTTGATTTGCATTAACTGTGGTCCCCAGAGCAGTTTAGTCGAATAGCCCCGGTCCAGTATAACTTATCTGCCTCAATAAATAAAAATATGTTTGGGGAAAAACTGTCTTCAAAGTGCTCTATCTTTCTAAAACAGAAACAGTTTGAAAAAGGTTATCCAAATTTAAGGCTCAATATTGAGATGAAGAGATCTATGGTTTGTGCGACCACTTGGTTACGAGTTCAAACAACAAAAAACAAGTTTATTACCAAGGCTGGATCTATAATGATGTACAAAAACTTTGCATTTACTTAAAAATTACTTCACTATAGGGCTGGGTGATTATTTTAGGGCTGCAACTAACGATTATTTTAATAATCAATTAATCTGTCTACTATTTTTTTGATTAATCGATTAATCTGCCAAATCATTAAAAGGGCCAATATTATGTGTTTCTCAGGCATTTATTTAAATACTATACCATAATAAAGTATCTATG
>NW_013952900.1:338054-341128 GCF_001266775.1 Austrofundulus limnaeus | reverse complement strand
TTTTCATAAAATGAAGGATTATTTAAAATAATATACTAAATAAAAAAAGAAGCACATCATTAATATTTTCACAATTGATTTTTCCAGCTGTATTAAACACTGACTGGAAAAAATAAGCCCAAAAATGTGAATTTCTCATACAATAATAAACTTGGATATAGCTATAAAACATAACAAAACAGAAATAGGTTGCCGAATGAGGAAAACAGATAAAATGAATATCACTTTTAGATGTACAACTATTATTCATTTATTATTACAATTAGAATTTATTTGCTTTTAGAATTTATGATTTTTCTCTAATTTTTTACATTTTGCTTCCTTCTGGTTCTGTCTGACTGAATGACCTGGTTCTGAAGCAGACCCCCCATCCCTCCCCACTCCCCTACTGAGTCAGACCAGGAGTTCTGCTGCATCTTTTTTTTTCCTTCATCCTGAACTTTTTTGCTGTTTATCAAATAACTTTGAGCCTCGGTCAGAAAAAAAGACGAGGGTTTTATATTTCTGATCCGAGGAGGAAAGAAATGGTGGACTGAGGTCGACTGAGGTACCTTTTTTTTTTTCACCACGGGACATGTTTCCTCCTCGGGACGCGGCGCACATCAGATCAGACCGTCTTTTAAAAAAATTAAACGTGGCATATACTTTTTATCATAACTTCGGATCTACTTGGCCTAACAACACAATTTAAAAACTGGTTTAAAGTTCGAAGTCTCTATGCTTTTCACTCAAGGGTCTCAGAGAGGGCAGATCTTTACAGGTAAGTTTTTTTTCTTCCTAAACTTTATTTAGGTCAGCCAGCATTGACAACGCTCTGCGGGTGACGTAAATGGCTCCACGACATGGCGAGGGACACATAAATCGCGCGACACAATGAATTGATAATGAAACTCATTGCCAAAGCTTTTAATAATCGATTTTATTGATTTGTTGTTGCAGCCCTAGATTATTTGATCGTGATCAATGATCGAGAAAAATTTCAGGTCAATTACCATGATCAGCTGTGAGCCTCTTTACTCGATCAAACATGAAGGAAGTGTGCGTGACAACAGCCAATCAGAATCCACCTTCTCCTGCTCCACTTCCGTTTATTAAGTTGCTACGCAGATGAAATTGCGGAATTGACCAAAATAATAATAATAATAATCCAGTATAAAATGCTGAATCTCACTGAATTCGCTTATTTGGGCTGAAGTTTATCCAAGACTTTTCTTTGCCTCTCTTCCAGAGGAAAATGCACCTGGACCAGCCCTTCTGTGATTCTGTGTCTCTTTCCTGTCCCCCAAACCCAGCCGGCCTCTCGTCCTGAGCCTGGTTCTGCTGGAGGTTTCTTCTTGTTAAAAGGGAGTTTTTCCTTTCCACTGTCGCCAATGTGCTGCTCAGGATGAAGTGATTCAACACAATCTGCTGGCTTCTTTAGATTGATTTTTGTGTACAGTGCCCTGAGACGACATTTGTTGTGACTTGGTGCTATATAAATAAACTGAATTGAATCTAAATTGAATTTTGTTGTGTGCAGAATCAGATATTCCTTTAGAAAAGATAAAAAAAACCTTTGTCCGTTGTTTTATAAAGCACCGTAGCTAGGAGGGGATTTGGGGGGTGGGGGATTCCTTCCAAAACAGAAGTAAATAATGAGCGAAGATCCTTTTCAATTTTCAAGTGTGCACAAACTGTTGTTTGTAGGTTTTATGTTTCTATGGAGGCCTCAACAGGGCTATACGTTAACTTTTTTAGCTCATAGCACGGGTGCTACAGAGGTATCTGATTTTGTAGCACAGAACAAAAAAGTTGTAGCACCAGCATAAAATGTGTGTTCTAATCTCTAAAACCAAAAGCCAGAATGGTGAATGATATGGTGAGTATTGTTGTAGCACAGGAGTCACCAACCTTTTTGAGATTGAAAGCTACTTCAGGGGAGTACACAAAGAGCTACTTATGTGATAAAAAAAACATTTTAAAAGGTCAGACTCAATTATAAGAAATTTACATATATGTGAATATTTAATTACTATGTTACATCTTACTGTTAATGACTCCTCATGATAGTTATCGATAATAATTTACTATGATTAAGTTAATATTACTGTAAGTGATCAGCAGATTTATCTTAATCCTGAGTTCTCAGTTTAAATCTCTTTTGAAGAACACAAAATCACTAAATGGATGAACACCACGTAATGTGTTCATTTTCCCCCTGACAGTACAGAAATCATCAACAGAGACCCTCTCTCACTGCACTCACATGTGATTTCAGAGAACAGGATGGAATTAAGAGGCGTGGAAAAAAAAATTAACCTGCTCTGATTCAAGCTACTAAGGTCTGCAACAGGAGCTGCAGAATAACTCTTGACTCTTTGTTCTGTTGCAGATCAAAATACATACAAGAACATCTTTTTAGGGTTTTAAGTTCCAAAATAATCTGACTCTTATTCTTGTATCTGCAGTTAGTCTCTGGGCCAAAAAAGTTTGTATTTATCTCCTCTGTACGTATAAAGAGTAAAGAAGTTTCACACCTAAAAACAGAATAAAATAAAAAAAACACCCATTTGTAACATTTATTCAAAATNGGGTTAATGTTCCTGACTGAAGGGGGGAGGAGGTGTGTCTACTTGTTTTTGCTGCCTGGTGGGGACAATTTTTGACCATTTCCCCGGTACACACAGCCTGGTGAGGACCCACTGTTTCTTATGGGGACAAAAGCCCGGTTCACATCACAGGGTAAATAAAGTTTAGACTAGATTTAGGGTCAGATGGGCTTTAGAAAATCCTGGTAAATGAATGAAAGTCACTGCAAAGTCCCCATAAGGATAGAAGAACAACCGTGTGTATGTGTGGGGAGGACAGTGAGGAAACAGCGGAGCGCTGTGGGGAGGGAAGTTCGGAGTTTTTAGCACGAGTTGCGACTGGAGCAGCTTCGGCCGGTATTTTCTGAGAGTTTTTGTTAAAACACAGATGGTGCATTTAAGTTGTTTTTAGGGACTACGGTTAAAGTCTCAAAGGCTACGTTCACATTGCAGGTCTTAATGCTCAGTTCCGATTTTTTGAAAAAATCTGATCTTTTTGTGTGAACA
>NW_013952900.1:334822-337054 GCF_001266775.1 Austrofundulus limnaeus | reverse complement strand
ATAATAATAAAGGTTAATAAAATATTTTACCTATGTCAATTGATCACAACTTGTGATTGTAATTTGGTATAAAAACTGTTTCCACTAAATGTTGAAYGCTTCTTCTAGGTTTCTTTTGCTCCATTGGCTGAAACCTGTGATTCTTATATTTCATTTAAAGCTGATTTAAACAAAAAGGTAAAGGATTATTAGCATTATAATGAAGTTGATAATGCAACAATTTTTTGTGCAAAAGCAAATCTTTAACCTTGTTCAAAGACACCATAAAATAAGAATTTGGGAGGTCAGACAAATCTCTATTCAAGACTTATTTTGAAAAAATAACCACTGCAGTCRTAAAAACAAATTTACATGTTAATCCAGCAACGAAAGCACCAATGGCTGATTAATACAGGTCAGGCAGACCTCTAAAAATAAGCCTTTATACGTACAGAATTAGTTCAAATAATTTTGTCAGAGGTATTTTCACTTACAAGTGCATTTTCTCTATGAAATAACATCATCTATACCAATTCTTCTGATAACAAAAATATTTAAAATACAAGACTTGTTTTTAGCAGGACATGACTTTAAATGAGAAAACTAATATATAATGGAAAAATGGGGGTAGAAAATGTAACATTTTCAGTTATTCTATTAACTTAACTATTACTATGGCTGTAACCATGCCTTACTATGACAAGGTTTCCTGCACACAACCAGAGATGTAAAAAATACAGGTCTGGACTGCTGATGTATCTTAATAATCCAGGTAAAAAAAAATGAGTAAGTCCTCTGGAATAAACCTACTCAACTTTTTTAGATATAGGTCTGGAAACTTTTGTATGCCTTGAGGTCTTTGAGAATAATTTTCATCATGATAGAAAATTAGCAGATGACTTGGGTCATTCAGCCATTTCTTCACATGCGCATCTTTATAGGGTCAAAATTATTCAACAACCTCAATTTCTGCCATTATCATTGATTGTCACATTGCTCAAGCAACCCCACATGTAGTAACTGTCATGATGCCTTGCTTTCTTCTAATTTCTGGGGAATCAAATTTAGTAAATAAATAGATATTGCAGATAAAACTTGTCTCGATCGCAGTACTTCCTCTGTTAATACTCTGTTTGTCTTCCAGCAAGGCGACAGCACATCCTGTGCACACRTACTGATAACATCAGTCCAGATACTGTTCATTCCCTGTGTTAGGTCTGATGCTTCTTATTTTGTCCTCCGCTTTTTAACTTTCCTCACTTTTAAGAACACAATGCAAAATATGGACAATATGGTTGGGCAAAATTGTATCACGCACAATTAGCCAATTGTTAGAAAAACTGTTGTCAATGAATATTTGCCACTTTGCAATTACTGCAATTGGTGATGCACGATGACATATTTTTGTGTACAACAAAACACTCTCTATCAAGTGTGTATGCGAGCCCAATGGTAAAAGGTTTAATACTACAAAATTGTTTAATCACTCAAAACACCAGCATAAATCGGAGTACGAGGAAAGCCAGAAAATGCGGACCGAGGAACATCGGCTACACCAACAACAAACTTTCCTTGAGTGAATGGTGGAAACCAATCTACTCAGTTGGGAATCCACGATGAATTCAGTCAATCTGTCCCTCACACTGGAAAAAGTTTAAAATCACATTTTAACCAGTTAGTTTGACWGATGATTTGTAAGTATAATTTTAGAAAACAAGTTTAACTGATTTATGCTGCGTTCACACCAAACRCRTCCTGGCAGGAGATGCTWGCAGTGATGCAGGTCAGCGGCTCGTCAAACTGGGCTCGGGACTAAAACAGAGCTGAAAGCGTGCTGCGTCAGCTTGCAGCTCCAGGAGTGGTGAAACTCGCCAAACTCAGAACGTCTGTGCAACAGACCATTTCATAGTTACGAGTGTGCATGCACATAGTGAAACATAAGTCGTCACCGGTCACACAGGATAAAAGCTGAGGCTGCTGTGGAAACACCATAGGAATACAACAAATTCATACTTAAAAAGCATATTTATAGCTTTGTAGCCAGCTTTATCACAATATGCTATTACATCTATTTGTTTGGATGACGATTTGATATTTCTCGATATCACAAAGTCTTTCACGGTTCGATTTTGATTAAATTCAAGTCTGCAATTGATATAATGCGATATCATATGCCTGTCTAACACAATGACTGTGTTAGATGGCCATACTATTGACCCACCAGCATATGATGACAACACAGATATACACTGC
>NW_013952900.1:327016-334582 GCF_001266775.1 Austrofundulus limnaeus | reverse complement strand
TATTGACTAAATACCACAATTGATTGTGATTTTTATCTTTTGCCAACATTGCCCACCTCTACTGGATAGATGATGTGTAGATTAAAAAAATCACAACAGAAGTTTAAAAAATAAAAGTGGAAAGCCCGGAGAACCTGGCTCTTTGGAAGCAAAGTGTAAAGAAAGTAATGGTGACAAAAAAATTTTTTGTATCAAACATAAAAATTAGGTTAAGCATACAAAATAGTTATGTGTTTTCTAAAATAGATATACTATGGTGATCATCTTGAATCATGTTGGCTCTAAAATTTTAATCAGTTGTACCTTCAATGTTTACTTTTTGAAAGTTTTATTAAAATCCATCCACTGGTTCATACTATCTTTTGCTAACATATTTAAAAAAAACACAACAGAGACAATAAAACAATAAAAAAATCTAATACATGTTTTAAATATATAAACTTAACACAAAAAGTAAGTAAATTTGTGTTTGGTAGATTATTCCCTTTGTAACAATGCTTCTTGGCAATAAATCACCTGACTGGCAGTACCTGGGGGTACCAGACACTCAAAACAATCTCATATTTGGCAAAAGTTTCATGTGTGCATCCTACACACTAAGCTCTACTGCTCATCCCACAAATGTAAATGTAAAGTGGAGCATCAAGGCAGATATTTAAGCACCGGGGGAGTGGTTGGGGGTTGGGTGTSTTGCTCAAGGAAGCCACGAYGTGTGGGCATGGCAGGGAATTGAACCTGTGATTTTCTGGTCCCAAGTCAGCTGCCCTWTCATTGCTCCACAGCTGCCCGAAATGCATGTTCCTTACAAATGTGGCACCACTTAAAAGAGAACAGGCTTTCCAACAGTAAAACATGTATTGCCCAGAAACACTGTTACAATTAAATGATCTACCAAACAAAAAAAATCCTTTGTGAGCTAAGTTTATAAACTGCAGCAGTTATTTCTAATCATTTTTCCATCATGCCATAGCTTTTCTAGTTGTTCCTGAAACCAYGTAGATTTGTTTTCAAGTTGAAGGCCTTTAATCTCTGTTTGACCACAGATAATGTATATGTGAAAGCCATAAACCGTTTAAATGGTAGCTTAAAATGAGAGAAACTTGTCGGTGATGGCTGCTGAGGGGTTGAACAAAGACCTGAACAAGAAGAACACACAACTCGGTGGTGAAGTTAGACAGCCGCCCCACTTTTACAACGACAGAAAGTCTTCAAGACGGTGTGTCCCAGTGTGTCTGACCAGGGGCGCTTTCCTGTGACTTGGTGCTGAACGTGTCTTCCTCCACCCGGCTGGAGCCACGAGAACGAAACAAGTAGTTTTCAGTATTTCCGACAGCCTCGGCCGGAGTTCGCCGCCGCCGCCGCCGGCTCGTGTCACGTCTCGCAAACTTTTCAACTCCTCGGTCACGTGAAATATAGTTCAGCACCACCGTGTTTTAGCCCCGACCGGGYTCTCCCTCCCTCTCCCTTCTATTGTTTTCTACGGCTGCACTTCTCCAGGCAGAGGGAGCGAGGAGGTGGGGGGAATGGCTCTTAAAGAACGCGGAGAGAGACGATACGCCGGAGAGCGGAGGCTCTGCGTTTCTCTCCCCGCTCCACCTCCTGCTGCTTCCCGGTTCGAAATGCCTCCGTGGCTGCCTTCCGGGCGTCGCTCGGCGGCCGGAGAAACCGTCGCTAATGTTGTGTGCCGCCGCGGGTGGACGTACGGCTCGAATTCGGCCCGGTTCGTCTATTATTTCGGGTCATTAGATTCCTCGTTTTCGCTCACTTACCTCCGCCATTCCGTTCTGCGCAAGCTTACTATTGCCCGGATGTTGTGCGTCGAACTCCTCTACAGCTCGGCTTTATTGCCGCAACGATTCAGCGGCTGTGCCACAGCTTGCTGCAGACTTTTTAACGCAAAATTATTTAGCAACTTCACTGTGAGCAGTGATATTTAAGAAATTTCCCCGCATTTCATATTTTTCATAGCCTCCCATAACCTTCATTGCTTTCTGAGTGGACTGATAGAGCTTTGGATATTTTAGAACACGTTTAACCATGCTATTTTGAATATTAGGATATGTTGCAATCTTATAAAGCGACAAATCAGATATTTTGTTGATGCATTGTGCTTTAACTATATACTCTGTTTAAACACTAACATAAGGTGTTACACATCTGGATTTTCTGCCTCAAGTGTTTTTTGTGGAAATGTTCAAGTACTTTTATGCTATTTCAGCTCTGTTTCCTAATTTAAAGCGAGAGAATCACTTGAGGAATTCAAAGATTTATATTATTTACATAAAAAATCCACTGTCTGTGGAACCCCATCAATGTTCACTTTTAAAACTTTTAAAACATTTCCATTCCCTGACTTTTGACACAGTCTGAGACTTGTTTTACTTCTATTTTATTTTTTGTAATTGTTTTTAATCTTTGTTTAGTGTTTTTAATGATTTTTGATTTTACGTGTACTGCACTTTGTTGCAGCTGTGGTTGTTTTAAAGTACTTTAAAAATAAAGAAGTAGTTCTTGCCCGTCCAGTGACACTGGATAAAAAATGCATGGCCATGAGATAGATAATGAGTGGCCACAACATAAATGCTGCGGTCACTTCCATGCAGACTGTTGACTGTTTTCATGAACACGTTTTAATTGTCTTCATTTTATTTTAATTTAAAAGTAAATCACATACTCCAGTCACTTGCAGTCAGACATGGAGTAATTCTTAGCATTATATGYTGCAGCTATAAGACATGTGATGACTGGAGTTGTCTTTGTCCAAAAAGCTTYATTTTGTTTTATTTGAAGCTCAAAACAGGCTCCTCTCGTGCCTCATGCACCTCACATCATGCCTTTCTTGTAGAAGGAGTGAGTTATGTTCAGGTCACAAACAATTTCTCGACACACACCTATGGCATCATTGTCACTGTGAAAGATGAACCGTTTAGATTGACTATAAACCAAAATATAGTGTGGGGTACCTTTGAACAGTTAAACATAAAAACAACATCTTCACATAGTCTGACTCCAATCATGTCTGTCCCAACGATATGGCTGGTCAAAATGATCTCATGGCCAAAAGTTATTTATCRCATGGTCAYGCATTAATTTTTTWAATCTAATGTCACCAGACGGGCTTCCTCTGTTCTAGACCAATTTTTATTTTCTGCTTTCCATCTGTCATCAACAAGTGAGACCTGCTATGATGTACGGTTTAGAGACAATGGCACTGTCTAAAAGAAAGGAGGCTGAGCTGGAGGTGGCAGAGATGAAGATGCTGAGATTTTCATCGGGAGTGACGAGGATGGACAAGATTAGAAATGAGAAGATCAGAGGGACAGCGAAGGTGGAGCAGTTTAGAGATAAGGCTAGAGAAGCCAGGTTGAGATGGTTTGGACATATGTTGAGGAGGGACAATGGATATATTGGACAAAGGATGTTGGAGATAGAGYTGCCAGGCAGAAGGAGAAGAGGAAGACCGYAGAGAAGAAGGAGGACATGAGATGTTGGTGTAACAGTAGARGAGGCAGGGGATAGGATGAAACGGAGGCAGATGATCCGCTGTGTTGACCCCTGAAGGGAGCAGCTGAAGGACAAAGATCTGTCATCATCACCTGAATGATCCAACTGGCTAAATTGCTTCTTAAGTCATCAGCCAATCAGAGCTCTGCAACWGTTGTTTGAGGAGAAGGTGCAGGAAAGACAGCTGATGACCTAAATACTGCCAGTATAAGTAATTCACTTGTACACTTTTATTCTTTCTATTTATTTGGGATGATTTGCTTGCAAGAGTGTGAATTTATTAGACATTTTACTACGTGTTGTATGGCAGGCCATTTTACCTTAAATTTGACTTTGTCTGATTATCTGTAATTAGATATATAAAAAGAGTTTTGCCTAGAAACAACTACATTTTGACCATCCTGAAAAAAATCATTTAAAATATCTGCATTTACATCCTGACTAGTCAGGAGAAMATTTCACGATATTTTCAATTACATTTTGACGAATCAAAATATCCATCGAGRTATCTCATGGTGTCACCAGATTTGCCATTTGAAGAGTCACACATTCGTAATTGATTCAAGATATCTCAAACTTAATTAGGACAAGTCAAAATTGCATTTTTAATGGTCAGAATTAAGAAATTATACATAAGCCCCCCTACTGTCACTGAGCTGTTYAAATAGTTGCTATCAGGTTTCAGAAAATGGTCTACGTGAGCAAGACCAATAACAAACCATACAGGAGACTCAAGGATAAAAGGTAAGTGTTTTTATTTACAGGTGGGGCTGGTGGGAACAGGGCCTGGAACAGAGAGGTTTTGGGAGGTGAGTTCTTTGCCCAGACAATCCAATGAGATATGAAGTGATCAGGTAAAAAGGTTTCTCTTACAGATTGGTGCAGGAGGTTCGGCGTGGAGGAGTAGGTCCAGGATCCCAGGTGAGTATTTACAGGAAAGTGATCTCCAGGTGAGTATTTACAGGTGAGTCAGWTGGAGGCAGACAGGCAGTGCACAGAGAGGACTGGGTGAGAGGCTCATCAAACAGGATTCTCAGGTAATTTTCCACTGGTGGGTCACAAGGCACTCAGGCAGCTCTTYAACCCTGAAGACAGGTAAAAACAAACACGGGTTAAACAAACTCTGGTTAACAGACCTAGTGCAGGCTGAGATGCTTTACCAAAGAGTAAGCAATGCTTCAGTGAGGATCTGATCCAGCAGGCAGCCTTATGAAGCCCGCAGATGATGAGCCAGATCCAGAGCAGGTGAGCGTGATGAGTGCTGCCAGCCAATCAGGAGYGAAGCAGATGRTTTTCACAGAAATGCTTCAGTACCCCTTTCTCAAAAATCGCCTCCAGGCGATTATAGTCATTTCTCAGGGTTTTCTTTGTAGAAGGTGGAGATGAGAGATGGGTCCAAGATGAAGGACCTAAGTACCCAGGAGCGCTCCTCTGGCCCATACCCTTCCCAGTCCACAAGATATCGATGACCACGGCAACGAACATCCAGTATCCTTCTGACAGTGTAAATGGGTTGATTATCCAGAAGCTGGGTGGGTGGTGGGGTGTTGGCAGGAGGGCACAGAGGGCTGACACATACAGGCTTGATTTGGGAAATGTGGAGTGTGGGGTGGACTTTCATGGATGCCGGTAGGTGCTGTCTGACAGCAGATGGATTAAGGATCTTCTTCAGAGGGAATGGACCGATGAATCTGTGAGGCATTTTGGTGATTTTCACCTCATGCCTCTCGACTTACCTGGCAACGTTGATTGGACTCACCTGTGAGGAATTGGCTCATCAGGCACTGGCTTTATAAGGAAGACCTGAGGATCAACTCATCGCTGAAGCATCATACCATTTTGGTAATGAACTCAGCCTGTAAACACTTTCTTGAAATCTCGATTAAACTCATCTTCGTGTTTTTTCCCGTGCTTTACCTGTTTACAGATTTAAGGAAACGCCTTGGAAATCTCTGGATCCCGGTCACATCAGCCTGCCAAGTCTCGAGCCACTCACCTGCCCATGCGCTGCCTCCTCGCCTCCAACACACTTGTAAATAAAATACTCACCTGTAAATACTCACCTTGGAACTGGACCTGCTCTTCAGTGTCTAACCTAAAACCCTCACCTGTAAGCAAGAAAACATTCTTCTATCAAATCTTACTTCCTGGATTCACCTGCCTGTTCATTCACCTCTGCAACTTCTCCGTTTTTAGGTCCCACTCCCTCCCCTGCCCCTGTATAAATAAAAACATTTACTTTTTTGATCTCAGCCTCTGCCTCAGTTTGTCTTCCGGTATTTGCTCACGTTGACTCCTCAGTTTAAATYGTGATAATCTGGGGGAAAGTTTTCTGAGAAAATCTTTGAGATTAATGTCTCGAGTCGATGACCATACCTTCTGCCCAACAGTGTAGGATGGGGTGGTGGATCGGTGGCTGTCAGCAAATCTTTCATTTTGCTGGACCATCCTAAGGAGAGCTCTTTGGGTCTGGCTCCAGATTCTGCGGCACCAATGAACATGTTGTTCGACCGAAGGGACCAGGATATCGGAGTCCTCACTGGGGAATAGAGGAGGTTATACCCTAGGGAAGCTTCAAATGGAGAAAAACCGGTAGCTGAAGGGKTATAACTGTTTTGTGCATACTCCACCCACGGTAGATGTTCACACCCTGAGGAAGGATTGTTGTTGATAACACACCTGAGCATAAACTCCAACTCCTGGTTACATCTCTCTGATTGCCCATTAGACTGAGGATGATGTCCAGATGTGAGACTGACCTGGGCTCCAAGAGCGTTGTAGAAAGCCTTCCATACTTGGGAGATGAATTGGGGTCCTCGATCAAACACAATATCCAATGGGATGCCATGTAGGTGGAGCACGTTGGTTACCAGGAGTTGGGCAGTCTCAAAGGTGGTGGGTAGTTTGACCAGTGGCACGAAATGGGCTGCCTTGGAGAACCCTGTCAACAATAGTCAGGACAACGGTATTACCTTTTGAGGGTGGCAACCCGGTGACAAAATCCAACAAGACGTGGGACCATGGGCGAGCTGGTGTATGTAGGGGTTGGAGAAGGCCAGCGGGCTGTTGGTTCACACTTTTGTTCATGGCACAGGTGGAACAAGCTGAAACGAACTCCTTGATGTTGGAGTACATGGTAGGCCACCAAAAATGTGTTTTAGAAAAGGTTAACATGCGGGAAATGCCAGGATGATAGGTAAAGCGATGTTTATGTACCCAGTCCAATTCTTTACCAATTGTTGACTTTGGGATAACTTTTGTGCCTGCAGGTCCAGTTCCAGGGTCAGGGTCGGATTTCTGTGCCAGTCTGATGGTGTTTTCAATATCCTACGTGAGGGTTCCCACGAAACAGGTGGATGGTAGGATGCTGGTGTTGGTTTCCGGGGCTGCTGAGGAAGAGAACTGTCTGGAAAGAGCATCTGATTTTACATTCTTAGAACCAGGTATGCATGTAATAGAGAAGTTGAACTGGGTGAAAAATAGAGACCAACGAGTTTGTCTAGGGTTGAGTCTTTTAGCATTCTGCAAATATGATAAGTTCTTATGGTCTGTCAGAATGATGAAGGGTGTGTCTCATAATACTGTATTATGACTTTGAAAAAAAGATCTGAGATCTCAATGGAACTTGCCTGGTTAAATAATGGTAAATAAATAAATAAATAAATAAATAAATAAATAAATAAATAAATACTTTATCCCGTAGTCTGGCCCTAATTCACCATCACATGACAGAAATGTTTTGAACATAATGTGTGATTTCAAAGTTTCACATTTTTTTTGTCCTTGTCATTTAAACAATTTTTCTGTGTTTGAAATTAGTAATGACTCATTAATCATTKTTCAATAGTGTAAGTTGTAGCTTAACTTTCTACAGGTCATTTAGATTGGTGTTACACTTTATTTCTTAACTGGATATTTTATACCTACAAATTCAGAAGTTTATTCTAAATGTATTTCTGTTATTACTGCAGTAATCTCTCAAGTGCTTATTTTTGAAACTTGTAACAGTTTTGTAATTTCTCTCTCTCTCTCTCTCTCTCACACACACACACACACACACAC
>NW_013952900.1:323604-326936 GCF_001266775.1 Austrofundulus limnaeus | reverse complement strand
CACACACACACACACACACACACACACACACACACACACACACACACACACACACACGTATTATGTAAATTAAACAGCAGAACATCTTTATTGTGCCTAAACACACACAACACAGAGAAAACCAAGCAAAGCTAATTTATTTGAAGAGGAGATGTGTGTGTATATTAGATGAAAGTTTAGATGAGACGTGAGCATAAATCAGGACAGTATATAAACTAAGTTAACAACCAGTCTCTCCCTCCCTCATTGAGAGACCACTCATTCTTTCAATGACCCCTTTTGAAAGGGGTCATACAGGGAGGAACTCTTGAATCCTGTCTGTCTCCTGTGCTTGTTAACTCTCACTGTGTGCTTGGTGTAAAGAGAAAAGAACAGTCTGCAAGATTGTTTTTCAACGAGTGTTTTGGAGTTTTTAAAGAGGTCAAGAGTGTAAGATTTTATTGTTGAACTTTAATTTGGATGGCACAAATTGCTTCATAATTTATTTATTCTGTGTCAATTAATTATCACCTCTCACTGCAGAGGTGAAAGATATAAAATTATTCTTAACTTTTAAGACATATAAATTCCTGGTTTTTTTTGTTATTAACACCTAAGCTCCATAAAAGTGCTGCAAGATTTTTAAGACTATATGACAGTTTATAAGAACAGCCCATTAATAGACATGCTGTGCTGCCTGAGCTAAACAGCTATTGCTTGACAAAAACAGAACAGGAATAAATAGTTCCACATTTAGCATTCAGAGTACAATACATTATGGGAAAAACTAAATAGAAGATGTGTCACAACAATCCTAATAGTTCAACAAACTGTCTGCTCATATTCACACAAGTTTAAAATACTGTCAAAGTCTCAACATTAGATGGAACGCAATAACTTTTCAATGAAATTATTTTATATGCTAACATGTGGTGAGTCTGATTTTAGCACCCTTTCCTGATGGAGTAGAAGATAAAAACATACCACACCAAGTTAGAAGAAAGATGAAAAACTAAATATTTTAGTTACCATTCAAAACCTTCATTGTACTGACTCCCTGTGATGCACAGAGATCAGTTACTAATTTATCTTTGCTGCATTAGAAATCCACTTTTCTTTTAAGCTCAAGAGTGCTTATGCAAAAAAGGAATTGAAAAGTTACGTTCCTACTTTTAAATTAGTGGCGTTCAAAAATGTTCAACACTTTTMTGCTATTTATTTAGCATAGCAAAATAAAAACTCCAAAATCTCCTAATTAAATGTCTATTATTTAATAATTGCATCAATTTAATGATATTTACAGAATATGAGGAGTGTGTGGATTATCGAAAGAATGCTGGATTTTTTTTCGACAAAAAGACAGAAATGAATTGAAAAGAAACTGACTGGAAGGTCAACACATGCCCCAAAGATGTTGGTTTATGCCACGGAGAAAATCAAAACATAAACATAAAATTGTAGCTGGATTTTGTCGATGGGATGTGGAAAGAACAACAGAGTTCCTGTTGACATTTAAAGTGTTAAAAAGTTTCRGTAAATAAGTGAATTAGAATATGTGTGGAGCAACCAGCAGTCCTATTAAAATCTGCTTGCTCGGTAAAACTTAGAATCTAACAGACCTCGGTCTGTCGCATCCCCATCAAGCTAATTAGAGCCAACGTTTCTGTGTGAAAATGAAGGAACTTTTTAAAGATATAACTGTAAAACATTTACGATCGGGCATTTATATCTGAATGATGAGACCAAAGCTGCACTAACATGCACCTGAACTATGTGGAGCAGGACATGTCACTGTTGACACCATTTTCTTTGGTCTGCAGCTATATGGTCAAAATATCACTTGACTTGTGTCAATGCCAAATGAGATTTAATGGGTTTTTTTTCTTTTGTAACCACATGCAACCATCTTATCTTTTTTTATTTTAGTCTTTTTACAGGGTTTTGGTTTAAGTCAGAAAGGTGCTGCTGTTTTGTCACCATCTCTCTGCAGTGGTGCTGGGAGGCTTGATTTGCCTCCCTCTTAGTGACTGTTGGACTCTTGCTTCTCTCTGTTAAGACAAATGTTGATCGATAAGTCTAGATTTCTCACTTTCTGAGTGTTTAGGAAAGGTTTTAGATTCGAATAGTGGAGAGAGCTTACACTAAGATATGTAGACATTTCAGTGAACATCTGTTTACAAGTCGAAAACATACAAAACTCAGCTGATAGCCCCAAAGTTATGAGTTTATGTCCTTGTTTTCATTTAGCTGATTGCATGTTGACAGCTCAAACACATCAACCTGACTAAGCAGGTGGCAGATGGTTTCACTTTTACTCTGAGTGGAGTCATAAACCTRTAAGTGAAAGTCTGTTCACATAATGAAAGCTACCTGTTTGTGTGGAGGAAGGCATCTGTTTCTGTTTACACCTGATTGTCTCAGAGGGCAGAAACTGGAGTCAATCAAAAGGTCTGCAAACTGAGATCTGCAGCTACTCAGTCTGCCCTCTGATTTGTGCTTGTCGTGATCCAGTTTGAGGTATAAAGACTTTTTTACTCATAGTTTTAGATTTATAGACCATGTGTAATGATGGTGGGAAGAAGAATAAACAGGAGCAAAACCACCATGGGCTGGGCAACAACAGATCAGGGACCTGGGCTCGCCCAGGCAGATTTAGTAAAAGAGGATGGCCCAGGTCCTGCTCAACAAGATAAGACAGAGGTGTCCAGCGGTACTTCCTCATATTTGTGATCAGGTGGTGTTGGAGAAGTGAACAACAGGATCCTCTTGGGTTCAGACACAGCTTCTGGCTTTGGAGAGGCGTCTGGGGGAGTCATCTCAGACCATTGACCTTTTTACAGTTTCTAATTTGTAAAATCCGCAACACCAGAGTTGTAAAGTAACTTATTTCTAATACTTTGTTACTGTACTTAAGTAGAATTTTTGGGTATCTGTACTGTGCTTGAGTAAAGTATTTTTCAGCCTACTTCTTACATTTTCACACAGTTATCTGTACTTTTTTATTTCTTACATTTTTTAAAAAGGCAAGAAGTAAAAACTCGTTACTTTTATTTCATTTTTGCTTGTTTTCATTCCAGCTTGTTGTTGTAATAATAAAAACTCTCCATTTAAACTGTGCCTCCTAGATAGAGTGAATTTATTTGTGGTTGAATGAGAAGTATAACTATATAAATCTCTGATACCATACAAGTTTGTACACAAACAAATCATGTCCCACTCCAGCAGGACATAATCATTAAAGTAAAAGGACTGTACTTATATATGTACTTATGTATTTGTATTTAATGAATTACAGCGGGAAAATAAGTATTGAACATGTCACCATTTTTCTCAGTAAATATATTACTAGAGGT
>NW_013952900.1:318130-320721 GCF_001266775.1 Austrofundulus limnaeus | reverse complement strand
ATTACAGAAAATCTAACTGCTCATTTTAAATCAATTCTTTTACTTTTAATACTTAAGTACAAAAAATATCACATACTTTAAGACTTTTACTTAAGTAATTTTCCTAAAGGAGTTTTTAACTTTTACCAAAGTAACTTTTTGGTAAGATACTTGTACTTTTCTTCAAGTATCACTTTGTGGTTCTTTATACAACACTGGGCACCACACCCCAAAATACTACTGAGTTTTACATACAGAAGAGTTTTGTTGGTATTTTATTTTATGATAGCAAAATKTCTTAAAAGTGTGATGTGACAGAATGACTGCAGTGCTGGGACACAGGCAGATCTGAATACTGTTTAGACTAAATGTGTTCAAACAAACCAGAAGTAGACATGAATATACAGTATCTAGACCACAATGCATGAAGAAGTCAATGGACCAGGATCAGGCAGGTGCTAGGTGTCTCCAAGGACCCCATTAAACTCTGGCACAGGAACTCAGTATCTTCCAGGATTCTTTTAGACACAGAAACAGAAACTGACAGGCATCCTCCAGKACCCACTCAGACTCGGGCACAGGAATAGGTGACAGGTGTTGTCCAGGACCTCCTCAGACTCAGGAACAAATACCAGGGTGAGAGGAATCTGTCAGAACTCCCTGAGACTTTGGCACATGAACTGGGTGACAGGTGTCCTCCCACACCCCGTCTGACTCTTCTACAGGAACTGGGTTCTGGCAGAGATCTGCRTATAGGTCATGAAGAGAATCAGCAGAGGTTGAGGTACGAGTTGTGACTCCTCATGATGCATTATTCTATAATCCAACGAGTACCACCCCCCACCCCCATCCCTCAAAGTATGGAGAGGTTTTCTCCTGTGACTGAGACAAAATACGTTCCATTAAAGAGAAAATAAACAACTGATGCTTTTTATCTGTGGAGTTATACACAGCTTCCCTAGACTCTCCAAGACAATCAGCCAGTCCATCACTGSTACTCAGTCCATGACTGGTCAGAGCGTACTCTAATGATGCTTTGGTTTATTTAGACCCAAGTATGCAGGAAGCARACAGATATGATTCCAAAATGGTCTTTTAATAAAGTTAAACTTTTTAATGGATGTTGGCAAGCAACGTTTTGGTGCATTACTACCACCTACTGGAAAGGAGTGTGGTCCGAGATGCTAAATATATACTCAACAGGTTTCTAAACTAAACAAACAAACAAACAAACAAACAAACAAAAAAACAAACACACACACACATACACACACACACAAGTTTGCACAACTATCTAATTGGGGACATTCCATTGACTTCCATTACATTTCTACAGCCTAACCCTGACCACAAACCCTAAGGCTAACCTCACAGGTACCTACCTGACCCTAAAACTAACCTAAACTCAATTCACACCTTGGTCCTAAACCCAACCCCCAACCCACCAATGGCATTTAAACCAAATGGGAACTCTACTTTTGTCCACAAATGTACCAGTTGTCCCCAAAGGTAGGATTTTTGTCTTAAAATTGCCCCCAAGTGTCACCAAAGCCGTAACCACACACACACACACACACCTTATTAATTTTGTCTTCTTAAGGTACCTAAAAAAATTTCAGAACTAGAGACTTAGTCCAAAAGGTCTTGTATATCCTGTGAGTTATGTAGCAGTTCTCTTCTCTTGACTGTACACTTGTAGCCTGGTAAAAACCAGTCCCTTGGTCTACGCTTTGCTTCGTACAGAGGGTCTGTAACCTTGCAAAAATGATTCCTTGCAGGAGGGGTGGACTCTGTTGAAGTTCAAAACAATTGGATCTGATTTACCCAATCGCTAAYGTTTGGCCATGATGTGTGTGCCAGCTCRACCGTGAAGGAAGCTAAGCTAAGAAGCTAACCACAAGATGGCTGTAAATGAGAGCTACAGGCTTTGTGAGACAAATTTAATTTAATTTGGAAGCCTTGTCAACACCGACTGGCTTCAATCACTTTCTCCGCTACCGCTAAACTACAGGCAGATTGAAACGGTGCAGAAAATTGACATTGTCGTTCACAACTCTTCCTTCTGTTTGCTGATTGGCCTGGTTGAAATTCTACCGGAGAAATCCTTGTCTATGGGAGAAATCCCAGATGGAGCATTGAAAGGAAACTAGAATTAATAAGAACTGCATAGGAAGGCAAGGGCCAGGCTAGTATACTTGGGGCAGAACAATAAAACGTGTCTTCTGTCTCTTCTTGTGGACAAAAGTCCCAATTTTCAGTAACATGTTTTCCCATTAATGTTTAACCTTGTATGGCCAAAACAGAATCTGGATATGGTAGTTTCTAACTTTCTGCTGTATTTCATCCTGTTTTTCTCATTACTCCAACTYTCCTTTGAACGCTATAAAGCCACCTGCCAGTTCTTTCTCCTTCCCACTGTTTGTCATCTTCCCTTGACCTTTTGTTGAATTACTGATTTGATTTGACTGTCTTTTGTTGCTTGTTTTGCTTAACTTGTTTCCTTTTACTCCTACATGCAACAGTATCCATATAAAAGTAACTCATCACTAATTTTACAAATTAATTGTTGAATTTCAAATAAAAGTTGTGGTCTGCTGTCTGTATTATTATTT
>NW_013952900.1:315594-317940 GCF_001266775.1 Austrofundulus limnaeus | reverse complement strand
AAAAATGTAAGAACTTGAATTATAACAAACTACACTTGGATGTACTTTCTCAACCCATTCCAAAGCTATGATGATTCCCATCATCTCTTTTGTGTAAACTGAGTTTTTTTTTTTTACTTTTTTGAAACTGAAATCAGGTAATCAAAAATTCAAACAGGCAGAATGAACAAAAAGTAAAATAAGAACATCTTAGGATCTGACAAAGAATGAGARAAGACATGAAGAGACTGTCTCTGCTGGGAGGGCTGATGAGTGAGTGAGAACAGGTGCACTGATAACTGCTGAGTCACAGGTATTTAAGATGCTAAATAATCAGTAGAACTGATGGAAGAAATAAAAAAATGAAACAACAAATGTGAATAAAAAACACACAAACAAACAGCAACACTGTGGGAATTTTAGATATTAAATTCCATATCCAGCTCACAAACTAATTCATTGTTTTGCACTTTTCAGTTCTTGCTTTGCTTCTTATGCGTCTKTGTCTGGTTCAACCTCCCAGGTGTTTTTAATTTAGTAATTAATCTCTGGCTTTATGTTGTGCCTTTTTTCCACCTTGACAAGTAGATTTATGATTCATTCCAAGTCATTCTATGAGTAAAAACATTTTGCGGATGACCAGCATGGTCTACAATAAGCTGAGGGAGGATCTGCTAAAGTGCAGTGTAACACATTTACAAAGAGAATCGGCCCACCTACTGTGACTGATAGCTCACCAAGGCCAGGACTTCAGAGAGGATTGTGAAAAACTTTGGTTTGAATTCTGCTAGATTCTTGAAAGGCTGTGTGTACCAGGGGAGCTGAAGTGTTGTWGGATGTATGTAGTATGGGACATCCCTTGGGAGAGTCAACACCAGCTTTGTTTTCAAGTTTTCCACCTCAAACATTAACAGCTGGAGCTTATGATGGGGGAAGAAACTTAAAGGAAAAYAGAGAAGTTTGTGCAACTCTTGTGATTAGTTGAAGGGTGTAAATTAGCAGCTTATTACGATACAATATACAATATTTCTTGACATCAAAAAGTCTGTCATGATACGATTTTTCTTTATATTTATAAGATATGATCCACATCAGGTATATTATGATATGGATCAACGTTTTTGTTTTGCCTTGATGAAATTGAATCATTAATCACTGAAGCGGTATGTCAGTGTGGACTGATTTATTGCTGCAGCCCTGGATGAAGTCTTTTGGTTTTTTTGTAATCAGTGTGCATTGCCAATGCAATGCACACTATTGCGATTCGTTTCCCATCCAAGTCATCTCAACTTTGCCATGCTYCTCCTCCTGCATACTTTGTCCTAGAGCAGCCATTGTAATTTATATCAGTAAAGCTCCTGTGCCAAATGATGGCTATGCCTTTTGGTGCCTGTACAACTTATAGTTTATGAAATATTAATGCTTGAGTAATTATAATGGCAGTCAATGGAACCTTGTATTGGTCCATTACTGCCCCATGCTGTACTCAACTTGGTACTGTACCATAGTTTAATATTTCAACTCAGTAGTTCAGTGTTTACAGTACTAATATGATTGTATTTTGATGTTTTACTATAATATTGTCTTAATACTGCTCGATTGTTGTAATATTATGCATTTTTGTGTCAATAGTTGTATTGGCAATGTGACGTCTTTCTGCGCTCATACAAACCAACCCCTGCCACCATCTTCTGCCACAGCTGCATTGGTTTAATGGTCTATGTCATGGACTTTCATGTGGGAGATCAGGGTTCAAAACCCAGCTAATGCAACTTTAACAGGAAATCTCTTCAAATTTCATATTGTCACACAATTACCTCAATTACAAACACCTGCTGACGTGACAGGCACAAGCTGGTATAGAAAACACATTTGAATTTAGTCAAAGTTCATTCTGCAAGTCCAATGTTGCAGGCAAAGCCATGCTGCAATGACATGCTACGTGGCAATGCACACTTGTTTTTACATCGTAAAAACCCATGTCTAGATAACTTCTTTAGTTCTTTCCTGTTTTCCTGCATTTYGACTGATTTTTTTCTCAAGTCATTGTTTTTCCTGTTTAATATTTGGCAGCACGACGGCTTAGTTGTTAGCACTGAGGCGTCACAGCAAAAAAGGTTCTGGTTTCAGATCAGAGGTCTTTCTGTGTGGAGTTTGCATGTTGTCCTTATGTTTGTGTGGATTTTCTTTAGGTACACCGGTTTCCTCCCACAGATCAAAAACATCCATGTTAGGCTGCCTTCAGGTCCAAGCCTTACTTGGATCATTCCATTCATCCATCCATTTTCTTCCGCCTATCCGGAGTCGGGTCGCGGGGGCAGCAGCTTCAGAAGGGAGGCCCAGACCTCCCTCTCCCCAGCCACTTCT
>NW_013952900.1:305368-314190 GCF_001266775.1 Austrofundulus limnaeus | reverse complement strand
AGCCAACACAACCCTACAACATCCAGAGCCTTGAGGAACTCCGGGCGGATCTCATCCACCAGGAGGTTTTTGACCACCTCAGTGACCTCGTCCCCAGAGATTGGAGAGCCCAACCCAAAGTCCCCAGGCTCAGCTTCCTCAACAGAAGGCATGTTGGTGGGATTGAGGAGGTCTTCAAAGTATTCCGCCCACCGGCACACAACGTCACGAGTTGAGGTCAGCAGCACACCATCCCCACTTTAAACAGTGTTGGTGCTGCACTGCTTCCCCCTCCTGAGACGCCGGATGGTGGACCATCCTTGTATTTCCCTGGTTAAATCAAGATAAATAACTGGGCGGCTGGGGCAGAGTGGTTAGGGAAGTCCTGGCTGCAACAAAGACATTTTATTCTTATGGACTCGTTCAACCAGTTGAGCTATCAAACGTTAAAAGCAAATTGTTTTTATTATCAATGATCCGATCATCTGATAAACATATGCATGTGTCTGCATTATCTCATCTATTTGTGCTGAAAGTAAAAAAAACAAAACAAAACAAAACAAAACAAAACAAAAAAAAAAACAACTTCCTGGACACTAAAAGGAAGAAAATAGTTCATTTTGAGGAATAAATGCCAGTCATAGTATGACTTCAAATAATTTGTCAACTTTAAATCTCTTAAATCAGCTGTGGATGAACATTGCAGCAAAACCCAAAGTTCACATGATCCAGACTGAACATGTTCTGCTTTTCATGCATCTGCAGAACCAGGTTCTGACCCATGAGCCACAAACTCTGGGCTGTGGCAGGAAGCTCCATCTGTTCCAGTTCCATAGAAAGCATGGATGGGAAGCAGAAAGTAGAGTTCAAGCTCTGGCTCTTTTTTTAGTGGCATGCTTTATATGTATCATATCTTGTATGTTTCATGGTTCATTTAAATTATTATAAATTTTGGTCACATGATAAAACCTCTAAAATAATTTTATGATGACTGTCACTATTTCAGCTGTGCTTCAGCTGCACACTGTTCTTAATATCACAGGTTTTTTCACTAATTCTCGTCATTTCTGATTACCCAGACTTCTTTCTCTTTCCCTTTCAGTATGACCACATAACTCTTACCAGCTCATCAGCATGACCTGCAGGATGCTTTAAAGGAACTATGGCTTTTCATGACCTCTCAGTTTAGTTTTGCTTTATTTTTTAAACCAGATTGTTGTAATTATCACCAAGTGCCATGAAAAGTGGTACAAGTTTAAAAAAAAAAGGTTAAAACTTTGGTGTACAAGTCAAAAATTCAAAGCAGTGCTATTATTATTTAAAAACAAGACTTTATTGACATTATTTTTGGGCTTTTTTGGTTCATTTAATGCAAAACGGCAGTGAAATAAAGCCGAAACACAAACTGTTTATTGTTATTAAAATAAAGGAAGTATCTCAGGTGTTTCCCTGAAACAGAGAACATCAGTAAGGGTTCAGGATCAACGGTATTTTTTTAGTGGAAACGGTTTGAAAACTATTTTTTTAGTGGAAACGGTTTGAAAACAAAGGATGAATTTCGGCATCATAATATGATCATAATCTGAATTATATTATTGCAACATTGAGGGCAGACTTATTTTAACCTCTTAAACCCCAAGAGGTTTTCTTGCAGTTTGTGCTGTTGATGAAATGCCCAAATGTAATTAAGGGATCACTGGTCCATATCCAGCAGTCACACGAGTTCACAAATACAGAGCTGTCCACTATATAAACCTTTTAAAAATATCCAGAATAAGGCAAAAAATAACTCATGGAAAACATAAACCCAATTGTAGAAAAATTATAAAAAATTAAAAATAAAAATAAAAAGTGACATTCTGCCCCAGGTACTAGGGGCATGTTTAACTTGTAACATTTATACAACAGCGATGATCATATTTGTCAGCACACTCCCGTTGTCGCCATTAAAATTTACAGTTACTTTAAATAAATAAATAAAGTATAATAATACTTTAAATTATAGTTACTTTAGCAGTTATATAGCAATGTTTTGTTAATAAAATAACTATAATTACAACATTTTTAATGGCGTTTGCAAAGCAATATTTACGAATGTTTCTCAAATTTGCACAAATTGTATTTGTTTTGGTGCTGACCCAACATTGCAATATTCAAGATAAAATGTTCAAAGAACATTTTACTATGTTCATTACTTTTCTCCCAATATTACTTTCTATAAATAAACTGAACTGAATTGACCTGAATGAATTTTGTTTTGAACACATTTTATTCTGAGAGTTCGATTCCAGTTGWTTTCTTGGTTTTCATTTTTAAAATGACATTATGTTTCCCCAGTTACCTTTTTTACATTTATGTTAACGTTTTTACATTTTAGTATAAAGCTGATGTCCACTCATACATCTTATTACATCACCAACACATGAAGTTCAAACTTTTTTTATTATTATTTTCCATTTTTTTAATTAGCTCTCTTACTTTGAAATTCTACAGGTGTTTTATTGCCTACTTGAGAATATTGACAGATTTATAAACTAGTAAATGGTGGACTCGCATGCAGGCAAGTATATAAAAACAGATTTTTCTGGGTGAAAAAAATTATTAGCTGGAAGAGAAAACTCGTTTAGGACTGAATCAGAAACCAGACAAAACATGAAGAATCAGGACTTTGTATGGTTCTGACAAAAAATGAAGATGAGAGACAACAATTTAAGACAACAATTTAAAAATAAAACTATTGTTTTATTATTATCATTKACAAACAATCCCTAAAATATCCTCTCATGCAAATATCAAGAAGCAAATACAAAATGTTTTTGTGGCAGATACATGTAGCATTTTTTTATCAATCAGGTCTTGTTTTGGTCATATTTGTCCACATTTATTCTCCTTTCATTAACATATAAAATAATTGAACACAGGACCTAAAATTTCTCATTTTAGGTCCTATTTCTGCAAAAAYCAAATAATTTTTCCAAGGTTTGCAAGCACCATAAAAGAGCCGACTGATGTTTCTGAGTCACACAGCTGAGCAGTCACAAGAACCTGCCACAAACTGGAACGTAACACAACACACATGAACAGAGTCACAACAGTGTGATCCAGTGCCCAGTGTGACACATCATAAGAAACATGGAAACTCTTAAATAAATGTAGAATAAATTTGATGTTACGACCCGATCATTAAAAATGATCCTAATTTGCTTTTATTTGCTGTGAGAAAGTTTTCATAATTATCCCAAGAAAAGATAAAATAAGTGTTTGTTTCTGCAAAGAAGAAAAAAATATCCAATGAATTTTGAAGATTGATTTAACTTTATTGTTGCTAACCTTAGTAAAAGTTCATTTATTTATTGTATATAAAACATTTTTTAAAGGCACAGTATGAAGGATTTGTTGTTTTCAGCGACATCTAGTGGTTGAGTGATTGAATCATCCTCCCTGGTCCTTCCCCCACCCCCACCCTTCGTTTCCGACGCAAAGGAGTTGCTACGGTGTCTCTCAGGTGTCAAAAACCTTTGATAATTCCAACTGCGATGTCTACCAGCAGCTTCAGGGCTAGTGATGTTTCAAGTGGTAAGATTATGAGCTTTAATAAGTAAAATTATCCCAGCTACAATGACAGACAACAAATATTACATTTATAGTATTACAACTAAAACTGTTTTTGAAGCCGCCACCGCAGTTTGTCCTTCATGAGCCTTCGTAGACAAGATGGCGGTGCAAGATGGCGGCTGCCAGTGAGGCGACCCGCAACCATGGAGATATAAACAGCTTTTTATAAGGTAAAAATAATAAAACAAGGTCTTTGTCTGCAATGATTAGACATTTTTTTTAATTATTGTCATTAGTGATTATCTCAATTTCGGCTAAAAGAATTGACAAAATCCTACACACTGTGCCTTTAAATCCTGGAAAGAGGTTAGTCAAAATAACTCACTGTACTGCACAATAGATAAAAAAAAAAATCAAATTGGTTTATTTCAACAATTTCCTTAATAAAAAACAGACTTTTTAAGGAAATGTTAAAAAGGGAAGCAACATTTCCTGCTTTCTGGTGTCACTTCCTGGGAATGGCAGCATTTTGAAAAGACTCCATCATCACAGGAAGTGTCCACATCTGCAGACAGATGACCTCAACCACAAACGCTACGTCTATTTGTGACACTATCATTTTGTAAAACTTTTAGCAAGTTTTCCTTTTATAAACATGGTTATTGCAATGAGCTCAAACAGTTCTTTTCAAAGATGATGCAATCAAAAAGTCCCTTCAGAGTCATAACCCAGTCAGTCGGTGACCCTGTGACCTGAACACATGTTTACTGTACGCCGCCCATCGTTGCTGACCATAATCATGTCAACACATCTTTACATGCTTCAAACAAACGACGAGTCACAACTTCAAATGAAATCGAACAAAAACCGAATGAAAACCTAGAAGCTTCTTGTTGTTTTAACACTGTAAGCAGTTTTCCACAAGGGGGCAATGCAGTCACGTGCACAGACCGACATGTTCTGACAGTTTCAACACGGCATCAAAATGCTTTCCTGCTTCTGCTGCTAAAAGAGTTTTTTTTTTTTTTTGCATCAAACTCAGACAGCAACATTTGCAGTAAATGAGCAGCTCAGGACTGGGCTGGCTTTGGAGACCACCGGCAGTGGGTTGGGCTCAACTTTCAGTTTGTTTGTTGTGTTGCTTGGTTATTATTCTGCACCTTTTTGCATGGAATATACGATGCAGGATGATTTTAAATAGATTCTAAGGAGATTTGTGCTTAACTCCCTTATTTAGTTTTGCTTTCAAATGTGTTCCACATTCAGATTCTTATTTCTTTTTTGTATTTGAATGTGTAACTGTGTAAATTAACTGTACTTCCTGCATGCTGCATCTTGTCCAGGACTCCTGTGAAAAAGAGGYTTTTAATCTCAGAGGGATTTTTATTTCTTGAAAAGCTTTATTATTTATCTGCAGCTATCAAACTCATTCCTTTGAAGAATATGAAGTTTTAAACTTGTCCTGACGGGCAGCTGCGCCCAGCGTCGTCACTGTTTCGTGTCACTCATGTTCCGGTTGGCACCTCAAATTCTGTTTCTCTCTCTCTTTTTCTTTTCTAATTTCCCACCCCCTCCCTAAACAGGATGTTTGTGTCTCAGCGGGGCAGCGGTAGACAGCAAACCAGTGGAAAGCTGATGATCAGATAAGCGAGGATGTAAAGTACCCAGCTCTCCCAGTGAAAAGCTAAAGATTAACTGGGATTTAGGACTTCCATTTGCCCCCCCACCCCCACCCCCCACTGGACTAGAGCAGGGGTCTGCAACCTTTACGATCAAAAGAGCCATTTCTGCTACTTGGCTAACTAATAAAATGCACCCAGAACCGCAAAACAAGCTACAACTGTGATTATCAACTGGTGGTCTGTGGGCCTTTTYGAGGCCTTTTCGGGAATCTTCACGGCCAGTGGAGGTGACATTATAAAACTTAGAAAAATATTGTGAACTTTATTATTTATTATGATTTTTACATATCAGGACAAATGAAAAGACCAGATTCATDTAAACAAGAAAAATACCATATATAGTTTAAACCGAATTTCATAAAAACTAGTACAACTTAATTATTCAGGCATATTTTTTTCTAAATCATAATAATTTGTAGTCTTCAGATTCTTTAAAGGTAATTCTGATGGATTTGAGAGAAAGATCATAGAAAGAAATTGGATTATTTAAGTTAACAACAGGCTACCATGCGCTAGCAAGTTTTACTTTTTGTATTAGTAGTTATGATCACATATTTGCATACAAATTGATTTCTGTYGTGAGTATAAAAAAGTATTCTGTTATGTTTGGTCACATTTTCAAAGAGCCACTGCAGAGGGACCAAAGAGCCACATGTGGCCCCAGAGCCGCRGGTTGCAGACCCCTGGACTAGAGACTCTCATGAGGTCATGCAGCCAAACAAACGGACACCAACATGGCCTCGAAGAGCGAAGCAGCTCGTCGYCGTATTTGCAATTTCACCTAAATTAGGAGGAGAAATCTGAGTCAGCGGTAAAGCAACAGTCCTCATAAAGGGCTTTACCAAAAATGTCTCTGAGCGCTTATCTGCACCAAACATTATCCAACATGTGTGAGTG
The DNA here is from genome assembly GCF_001266775.1 of Austrofundulus limnaeus. NCBI lineage: Eukaryota > Metazoa > Chordata > Actinopteri > Cyprinodontiformes > Rivulidae > Austrofundulus > Austrofundulus limnaeus. The sequence goes on along the minus strand of NW_013952900.1, from coordinate 308,077 downwards.
AGAAATGCAAGAAATGTCTAATCTTGCGCAATATTCCTTGCAGGGACGCATGGAACAAAAGATGACTGGGCTAAAAGGTGGTATCACAAGATTCAGGAAATGTTTATTTCCGAGTATTGTAGAGCTGCGCTTGTGAACTCACCACAGTTAATAATGGCCGTGTGGTGGAGCAGTGGCATGTGTGCCACAGGATCTTAATCATGAGTTGTTTCATGACAGAACATCACCCCAGTGTTCATAAAGCCACTTAAAACAGGAAGCACACTTGCACCTAAAGATAAAGGAATTTTTCAGCAGCTAGTTATTGTTTGACTTATTACACAAAGGATAAGAATTCCATGTTTTTTTTTCTTTTTTTTAATAACTCAGATCAGTTTAAAGCAAAAAGACCCACGAAACCAGTCGAATGAAAGAAGCATTCTTTCAGRCAAAGTCAGAGTTTTGGACTGAGATCATCTCATGTTGTGAAATGTTGTAGCTGTGTTGGTCAAACTTTGAAAACAACGACACACTCAGCATTTGTCTTGGGACTAACTCTCAGCTACYACATCACATTTTAGCTCAATATTMATAACAAAATGCAATTTACAGCCCATTAYGTGTTGGCTGATATTGTCTAGCTGTGGCAGCCATCTTGAATCGGAGCARCTCCAAAAGTTAATCAGSTATWGATRTACATYCAATGAAAAGTTTCTGAAAAGTTTATTAGAATTCCTTTTGTGGTACAAGAGAAATTTTGCTAACAGACCAACAAAGTTGATTCTGACAGGTAATGCTAAAGTTCTGAGGGAAAAAAATCATGTACAGTGTGTAGTACTAGAGAATGTTTTGTGAATAACTCTCAGCTACTACCACATCAAATTTTATCTCAATATTTACAACAAAGAGTAATTTACAGCCCATTTTGTGTTGGATAATGTCATCCAGCTGTGGCCACCATCTTGAATTGGGGCCACTCCAATCATTAATCAGTTATAGCTATACATCTAACCATAAGCTACTGAAAATTTCATTAAAATATGTGCTGTGGTTCAAGAGATATTTTGCTAACAGACAAACACTGTTGACCTCAAAGACAATGCTAACATTTTAAAGCAGAAATCTTGCACAATGTAGAGTTCTTGGAGCATGTGTTGTGAATAACTGTCAGGCAATTAATAATAATAATAATAATAATAATAATAATAATAATAATAATAATAATAATAATAATAATAATAATAATAATAATAATAATAATAATGATATTATTATTATTATTATTATTATTGTTTTCTAAATTCAGTTGGCTTTACCTTTACTTGGACTGGCTCTAAAAGGTAAAATACATCCAATAATTATTTCCTGAAGTTTTCATTAAAATTCTTGCAGTGACTCATGAGATATGTTCCTAATAAACAATGACTCCAAAGTACAAAATGTCAAAAGTCATCCACCTTTGTTTTTTATTTTTTTTATTTATTTTTTGCAGATGGAGATACATTTAGCAGAGTTTCACCAACTGTTTTCTGCCTTCTTGTTTTATAGAATAAGAAGTTTGTTTTTAATGGGGTCAGTGAAGGGCACTTCCTGTGAGGTACAGCACGCTCTAATAAAAACACGGGAGTGGAACGCTCTGCCCTGTCCTGTTTTCCTCCTTCTCCACCCTCCAACTTCCATCTCTCTCTCTCTCTCCTCTCTGAAAGTCTCCGGCCAAAACACCAGTTTTCTTTGCTCATACCATTTTTGGGCTTATTTCCACTTCAAAAGCTGCTCAGTAAAAGAGATGGTTTCTTTTTTAGCTGAAAAAACACACTAAACGACGCTGAATTCAAGGGAAAAACAGGATTTTTTTTAAACCCACAGATCAAAGATGGTCCAACGAGAACCCTGAAAGTGTTTCCCTCCAATCCAACAGACACAACCGTTGCTCTGTTGGTAGGATTTCCTCGCTTGATGCTTTTTTTTCTCCCATTTTTTTTCAAAACGTGCACAAGCCCTTGAGTGTAAATTAAACCAGTAAGTGGTGTAATTAAGTCACTGACGCCCAGACACGCAAGCCTTTCACACTGAAGACTCACCGGTGTGTGTGCACACATGTGGCACAGATACAGACAAACAGTCCAGTGTTCACCTGCCTTCATAAGCAGCCCTCTTTCACCTCCACACGGTCATTCAAGCCCCGTCAGGCCTGTATGAAATATTGCATCCTGACTTAACGGTCACTAGTTTTCAACTGTTGGAATCACTCAAAATTGATGATGTTTTAAATCTGAAATGTGATGTGTGTGTGTTATTCAAATAAAAGTCTTTGGCTTTTAACTCAACACAACTCAACAAATCAGCTGCATCTGATTTTTTTTAAATGTGGTGCCAAGTGTAAAAAAGTCACTCATTATTTAACTCACTCTAAGTGTAAAGTTRTAGTAAAAAAAGCTCAATTTTTTACATTTTGCACAATTTTACTAAAGTCATATGTAAATGTTAAATCTAAAAATGTACAACTTGAGCTTAAATGCAGCTAAATGATAATGTTTACATTAAAAAATTTCAGAATGAAAAACACAGCCTTTGYTGGTGTGTTTTGCTGTGATGCCATCATCCCGCGACAAGCAAATGCTAACGCTGGTAATGTTAATGCTGCTGAAGATGTTCAGTTTTCAATGTAATGTTCATTGAAAACAATATGGATGAAGACATGTAGGTAGACACTTCGGGTTTTGGGTTAGA
>NW_013952900.1:294198-298484 GCF_001266775.1 Austrofundulus limnaeus | reverse complement strand
CTCTACAACAGGGTCACATGTTGGGAAAACGCCTGTGGACTTCCTGTGCACACATGAACGTACCCTCACCCTCTGACAGGTCGAACAGAGAGCCTCAATTCTGTTTGGGTTTCTGAAGTTTCACACACGTTCCCAGTAAATTGCTTGAGAATAATGCACTGTGGGACTAAAGCTCCCCTGCTATTTTAAGTAACATGCCATATAGATTTGTAAAGTGAAAAGACAAATGGGTTAACGCTGTAAATGTTGGGCCATCAAAAAAAAAAAAAAAAAAAAAAGTCTTTACTGGATAACAGAATGAGAAGTGTGATTTATGACTGGTCAACCATTGTTTGAAGCAGAACTCGCAGCAAGAGTCCAAACTTTGTGAAAAAGTAAACATTYGGTGTGGACTTTTGAGAAAAGTATTTTCTTGCTCTTTCAACAAGAGTTTGATGAAAAAAAGCTGCTCATATTGAGGGTGTAGGTACAAACTTAAAGGTTCTGAGAGTTGTACATACTGTGGACTGCATGTAGTACAAGCTAGCGTTGGCGTATTTCTCAAAGTGTTTCAGTCATGCTTCCTGTCTAGCTTGTGTTTTCCTATTCTAAACAATTTCCTTTGTAATGCTCGGTCCTAATATATATATATCCTTGGTAATGTGTGGCACAGCAACAGGAAGTGCAAAGAAACAGCAAACATTTCAAAGTAAAGTTCATTTTAAACATTGAGTGGACATCGAAAAGCATCTGACTTCTAAACTTGAACACTTTTTATAAGTGATGCAACACTCCAGTGACAGCACAGTATTCCCCTGTGTATTTTAATTTTGTCCTTGAGTACAAATCAGTAAATGCAGCTTTTGTTCTTGTGAACATCTTTTAATGTYGCTTAATTTGTCATGCTTTGCATTTTTGCTGTGTCATCCAGTTTCCTCTCACAAGCTGGATTTCCATCCTCTTTTATGCGCATTTTGAAGTATTGCGTTAGAAAAGGTGGATGGAAATGGCAAAATTTGCAAACACTTCCTTAATTTTGCAGAAATATTTTTKACATTCGCTTGGTGTAGTTTTTGGATTTTCCAAAAAAGGAGTTGATGCACAAAAGAGGAGATGGAAACACATTTGCCAAATCTGACGTAGCGAACATTTACCTCACGTCAGCCGTTTCTGCTGTTGGTGTCTTTCTGGATATTCCCATAAGAATTGCATTTCTTTCTCTACGTCTCCGAACAGCATGTAACATTGCCAATATTAGTTTATATAACAGAATAATTACAACTTTGTCCAATAGCAACAGATTCCTAAAAGTTTCTCTCCACTGTCCTGAGATGTTGCGTCCCTGCTAGGTTGCAACCTCTACTTCCYGTTTACTACAGCCGTGTGTAACRTTAACGTCTAATTTGCATTTTTTTGCATTGTTTTAAAAGTTTGCTCAAAAAAATTGCATTACAATTAGAATGAAACRTGACTACAGTGCAAAAACATACATGTACATACTTTATGATGTGGAGGGGCAACTGAGTCCGGCAACCCTACCATGGATTCTCATTTCGGCCGCTTGTATCCAGGATCTTCTTCTTTCAGTTATGGTCCAAACTTCATGACCAGAAGAGTTGAAACGTAGACAGACCAGTATATTCAGAGGCCTGCCTTTCAACTCAGTTCTTCCTTCACTACGACTGAYCGAAGCAACACCCTCATTACTGAAGATGAGTCCCCAACCCACCGATCCATCTCCCGCTCCATCCTAACTCTCAAGTACAAGACACCCAGATACTTCAGGCATCTGATTAGGATGCCTCCTGGGCCTGGGAGGTCTGGGCTTCTCTCTCTATGACCTGACTACAGAGGCTGCAGAAGATTTTTTAGYTTAATTTTGTAAAGAAATCATCAGATTTACTTGTGCTTCTATGACTAACCTGTCGAATTTTTGTTCCACTTTGAGCTGTTTCCATTGTTAGAACTGCTTAACACTAATCACCCAAAGTTACAACGAATATGTTGAACCTTGTAGTGTTGGGCTTAATGCGTGAGAAAATAAACAAACTGCAAATCCAATTTTGCATCAAACACTTTCACTCAACTTTGATCCAATGTGAACTGTTCTCCCTGCTTTCACTATTAAATTAAACCTAGAAACATAAAAAATCAAGTGAGGAAAAAAGGCGTACAAATTGTTACAACTTAAAAGGACTTTGGAATTTTTCTGTATCGCATGGACTGGTTTGTTTCAGTCACTGACTTGGCTCTTTCTCACGCTCTTGTTTTACTTTTTTTTTTTTTAAAGAGCTGATGCCGTGGGGTTGGGGAGAAATGCTTTCTCAGGACCGGGAAGGAATGCTAGTGAGGTGAACACTGTGGGTGGTGGATGGTGTCTTATTGGGATCTCGAAAATGTGCAAAGCACAATAAACAGGACTGCACTTCACTCTGTATTATCTCAAAGGATGTGTTTCTTTARCTTCATCATTAGAAAACAGACCAATCCCTCAGCCTATAAACAGAAACATCTTAAAATAAATTCCATCCCCGCTTGCAAATAGGCATACGTGGGCCTACTTTTTACAGTATGTGCAGTCAAATAAATTTATATTTGTGTTTAGCAAACAGAGTTATATTTAATCAATGCGCTCAATGTGTGTTATTTTTTATTTATAGTGACTTTATTTATAAGGAAGAGTCAAGTCCATTTTATTCTGTATTAACACATTTAAAATCACAGCTGTAGACCAAAGTGCTGTGCATTACAAAAATATATTTTTTAAATCCACAAAATACAACAATAATGTTTACAAAAGCAGCATGAAAAAAATGTTCACCTAAAATAAAAAACTGATATGGGCTGTGGTCTTGTAATCCTGGGTCTGCGGTTTTGAGCCCAGGTTGCACYAGGAGGACATCCAGAGAAAACACAAAGTTGAACACTTTGGCAACACCTGCAGATGAGGAGCAACTAAAAGAACCACAACAACCTGAAATAAAGACTGAAAAACTGAACTTATCAGTTTTTAAAGATTACATAGATCCAAGGCAGCACAAAATTTATAGAACAATGCTTTAGCTTTATGCTTATTAAAACTGAGAATTGAGTCCTTCCAACTATAAATCAGATTTTTTTMCAAAAATGAAATTGGCCCAAATGTAGAACCATGAGGAACACCAAAGGAAAAAAGCTGAAAATGATGTAGATCCTTGAGTTCATTCAGTGCCAACCTGATGCTTTTTACAGAAGATTAAGATACTGTGGTCTGTGTCAAATTCAGCTACCAAGTCTAGATTTAAAGCAAAGTTAACMAAGTCTGTTTAATCAGTTTTAAAGGGCTCGACACACAGGTAGTGACAAATGACAGCGATTGGTGGCTGTCATCGCAGCCAGGGTGAAACCCAACACACGGCACGCGATAGTAATTGCAATGTTGCGAATTGCACTCTCGGGTCGCTTGTCTTCACGAAATTTGATTGGTTCTTCTACTGCCTCTTGTAAAGGTTATTGGTGGTTCGCAAAAAAGGTGGGTGTGCATTATGGACGTGTGAACTAAACAAACCTTGCGATGCTAATGATATTGGAAAACAAACTAACGCCAAAATACGATTTTATGAGGATAACTTCACCCTGGCACCAACAAATTTCCATAAAGCTACTTTTTTTAGTAATCACTTGAAAGTGTTAGCTAACTGCAGTGTTTAGCATACTCTGCTCATTGGTCAGTCAATGAAACCCTTGCTGATTGGTTGTACGCCAAGCGACAGCAACAAAAGTTGAACATTTTTCAACTTTCATATGTCGCAAGCTCGCGTGTGCACGTGTACGAGTGTGAAATTTCACATGCACGATTTTCGCCAGTCACTTGGCTGGAGGAGGGCCAGCGATTGTCTCAACGCACAAGCTCCATAGGAAATGAATGGAGAGCGAGCGACGTCACCTCCTGTGCGTCGAGCCCTTTTAACAATTAAAGGTGCACTTTCACTCATTTGCAGGACTTTAACAGTCTTGTATAAAGTACTTAAAAGTGATACTTGAGTAAATTTACAAGTATCTTATCATAAAAGTACTTTGGTGAAATTAAATTCTCCTCTAAGATTGTTGAGTAGAAGTTTCAAAGTACCTAACATTTACTGTACTTCAGCATCAAAAGAAAATTTCTGATATAAAATGTACTTAAGTAATGAAAGTTAAAGGGCTAGTTAGAATTTCCAAAATGACATTTATTAGGAGGTGACCCCCCCCCCCCAAAAAAAACATTTTTTTCTGAAGACCATTATGATGTATTATATACAGACAAGACCTACCCATTGTCTTCATGC
>NW_013952900.1:292492-293757 GCF_001266775.1 Austrofundulus limnaeus | reverse complement strand
ACACACACACACACACACACACACACACACACACACACACACAGAGGATTTTTCCCAGACATCAGAGAGACAGTTCCGAACGGGAAAACTGGGCAAGATTGTTTCCATAAGTCAGCTCCAAGTTTATTTATAGCTTATTTTGGCAAAACAGTGACTTGAAAACTATTTAGAGATTAAGACCCTTTTTATAAAGAAAACAACACCAGAAATATCTTGACGTTCTGGAATGATTGTGTGAGAAWAATGGACCGTGACAAAGATAAAAAGCCTCTGAAGAGTTTGGAATCAATGTCGAGTTCATGAGCATTTAATGTCATGTTGAAATTCTGAGCTTTTCTTTTCGATTTTTATTCTGTTTCATCAAAAACGTAGAAGCAAATTAGCTTCCATTTACTAGTATTGTTGATAATTTACGTCGTCTTCCAAGCAGAATGCAGTCTCGGTTTATTTTACTTTCTCATGTAATTATATTTAAACTAACAGCTTATTTGCAGCTAAAATAGACAACTTTGGAGGATGTTAGCGTGTATGTTTTTTTGAGTCCGTAACAGAAAACCACATAAGCTCCGTCTTCAATTTACAGTCCCATTTGAGCATCCTAACTGAATGCAGATAAAAGAGCTATCTAAAAGAAAGCAGCAGGGTTGCTCCAACACTCACAGCAAGTGTAGCTGTTTCTGAAACAAGCAGTCACCTCATCAAAAAAAATTCAGACTTTCACTGATAACCCACCAGCAGCACCATCCCCCTACAGATAAACCCATCAGATGCTCTACAATGGTATAACATGTGCCACACAAGGAAACATACAGTAAGATACACTCTGACTGGTGTTTGATAATCACAAATTCGTTGTAATACAGACCGYTACAGAAAAGCTTTCCTGCCCACAGCCATCAGCATCTACCACAATTCTTTAGTTAAATGAGTTACAACACCTAATTTTCGTCTGGGATCAATAAAGTATTTTTGAATTTGAATTGTACGTGCAAACTGTTGCTTCAGCTTTTCTCCTAAATATTTTTGCCTGCTGTTTTTCCTCCACTGGCATTTAGTGTGCATTCTTTTAACATCTGCCATGATGATTTTACAGGAGAAAGTAAAAAACATCCCGTTCCCCTTGACTGCCGGGTCATTTTCAATCCAAATCAAACAGTTCACCTAATTCTTTCCTGGTTTCATACCTCTCAGCTTGATTTTCACCAACTTCCTAATGAAACTGATTCCGTAGTAGATTGATACTTCATTTGGGAGTGTGTGTGTGT
>NW_013952900.1:278751-292423 GCF_001266775.1 Austrofundulus limnaeus | reverse complement strand
TGTCTATTTCTCAAAAGTTACTTTTATAAACTTTTGGAGGAGGGGTCTTAAATCATGGCTGTACTTTGATATAGAAAGCATAATAAAGTAGTCTGATAAACACCAGCCCCTTGCTCTATGCTTTGCTTTGTACAGAGGGTCTAGACCAGGGGTCTCCAACCTTTTTCTCCTTAAGAGCTACTTTCACAAAACGAAATTGTCCAAGAGCTACTTTTTGCAACATTTAATTTAATCCTCAAACCATTGGAATAAGTCTGTTTTGCACAAAAAAAACATTGTCTTCAACTCACATGAAACCACCACAAAGAACACGACAGTGGTTTTTTTATGTTTATCCATTCATGTTAAATTGTATTTCACACTACGAACTTGGGGTTTGACTGCAACAAATTTGTGCCCAATTAGCGACAGGTGACGGGTCTCAGATTTTTTTTCCACATTGTAGACTTCAGCAGGAAGAAACCCTGTGTAGTGACATACAGTATACCACAGCAAGAGGGGTTTCCCATGAGTTTGGCACAGCGTATCAAGGGGCTATGAAAGGTCTGTGCAAAAACGAACGCCGAACAACCACATGATGGCGGGTCATCTGGCGATCAACCATGCTGAGCCCTAAACTTTTTGATTGACAACTAAGGGGAAGGGACATCTATAGATACATTGGAATTAAATGAAAGTTTGGCCAGTGACAAATAAAATTTTGCTTCTCCTAATTTTTCATAAGAACTGAAAAGCTACTTTAAATGTTCTCAGGAGCTACCGGTAGCTCACAGGCTACTGATTGGAGACCCCTGGTCTAGACCCTCAGCTAATAAGAAACTATTGCTTGCTGGACGCATGGACTCTGTTGAAATTTCAAAAGATTGGATCTGATTTTAACCAGTCGCTAACGTTTAGCCGCGACGTATGCTGTGCGCCAGCTTGTCTGTGAAGCAAGCCAAGCTAAGAAGCTATGCTAAGAAGCTAACCGAAAACTTCTTCTGGGAAGAGAGATGTACAGAGTTGAACGAGATGGCTCTAAATGAGTGCTGCAGGCTTTGTGACACAAATTTAATTAATTTAATTTAATTTGGTAGCCTTGTCACTTCCTCGCTGTCATTGCTAAACTACAGGTAGACTAAAACAGCGCAGAAAATCCACATCATTCACAACTCCTACTTCTGCTCACTGATTGGCCCAGCTGAAATTCTACCAGAGAAATCCATGTCAATGGGAGAAAGCCCAGACAGAAAAGGAAAATTAAAACTGAGTGGAATAGGAAGGCAATGACCAGGCTAATAATATAGCATTTCTAATGCAATAAAATGTATAATAATTATATTCCAGGGGACTTGTAACTTCATGCTCAATGTGTGATCCCGTGGTAAGATGCTACAAAGTTTGTGTTACCAGTCCATCAAATGTCCTTCCAATAGTTTGCTTTTAGACACACTTTGCTCTGTGAACCATGTATGTTGTTTTAATTTTTATTTTTTTTGTGAATGTGGGTAAACAGCAGGGGTTGGGTGAGGGTTGAGGCCTTGCTTTTCCATTGCCACAGCTTCTGTTTCCTTCCCACTGCACTTTGCATTCCTAAACATCTAACTCACCAGTTTGTGTGTGCCTCATAATGCTGCGGCGCACGTATGCAAACTGTAACCACACGGCATAACTCTTCCAGAAACTGGTCTTTCATGAGTCGGTGACCTGCAGATGCTTTCCCCATTTTGTCAACATTCCACCAAACATCCGGGAAAAAGGCATCTAACTGGCAAAGCACAGATACAAGGCCTTTAAGCTGTTTTCATGTGGTTATTAATGGCTTGTCAGACCATCTGTACATCTCTTGGGTAAAGTCAGGGTAAAGTCAACAACTGAGGGTCATTCATTAATCTGCTCTGCCTGGACATTTGAAGGAAAGCCAAACCAAAAAGCAGCAGGATAGCATCTGCAACAAAGTTGGGGTTAGGAAAAAATTTCTACTTTCCTTTTGGCATCTTACTTTTTTAATCAAAAYTCACCCTTCTCTTTCACAGGATCAATGTCCCGTTTAACAATTTTTTTTAAAATTTAATAAAGAAGTGATATGTGGTTTTTAAAAACATGCTCATGAGCAAAAATAAGAGAACCTAAATTATTCTGTGTATTTCAATCAGTAATCAGTGCCAGCTTATTTTAATTATTTTTCTTTTAAAAAGTATATTTTAATGCCTATTGCTGCTTGCATCAATATTCAAGACCGAGCAGAAAAATAACCACAACCTCAACAGCATGACTAAGTTTCAGTAGCAGCTGCTGCTCTGGATTTTTCTTTGGAAACCGAACTAACTTGGAATTGAGTCGGTGTTCAAAAGATTTTATGAGAACTTCTCATTCATGTTGACTTAAAACAAGAGAGTCACAACCTGCCAACAGGAATAGTGTCAAAACACCAAACAACTTCAAATAAAAGAACAGTGGTGAGTACTGKTGCAGTGCCTGAATATTCAATTTAAGCGTTTTCTCTCTAGTTGTCAGTTTATAACACTGGGTAAACTGTTTAGTTTAGGAGGGATGGATGAATCATAAGTTAAAAACCACGAGGACAAAAACATGAAAATGRTCTGGTACTGGATTTAAAAAGTGAGCAGAAAAGCAGCCAAGGTCCAAACAAAAGCTCTGAATGTACTTCAGAAATCTGAAGAAACAAGACATACCACCCTCGCTTTGCAGACCTCAAAYCTCCTCCTAGACTTCATAAGTCATGCTGACTCGCCCTCCTGCTCTGTCCTGCACTAGGCTTTCTCACATATCTGCRTTGATGGGAAATGTCTTTAATGATGCCTTAAGACTGCCCCTGTAGCATTCCAGGGGTGTCAAACTCATTTTCACCGAGGGTCACATGAGCCTTWTGGTGGCCCTCGTAGGGCCAKTTGTGTTTAACTTCAACATTTCACGTTTAACTTCAACYGWACAGGAAACGTCATGTTCCTTATCTCTATGACTGAGCACAGATWGCAGACAATAACTGAGCTCTACGTGGTATTACCTGCAWAKAAACAATGTTTTAACACATTCTCTTGCACTGAAAAGTACTATGTATGCAACTGATTAAATAAGAAAAWAATAATAATACTAAAAGYAAGAGTAAGAGAGTTTTAYTYGAGTTGTGGTGAGTAGTTGCCATCTTGAMCTSTGAACTCTCTCACTTTCTGACAGAGAATTCTCACAGGAAGGGTGCGCCAGTTTAAATTTACGGGAAATTCCCACTTCCCAGTACAACTGGGCTGCAGATCAACCTGCATTATRTGAGATGTAGYTTATAGTCAATGCTTGCTTTAAAGCAGAATGTGTTTATTTTAAGACATTAATATATCTTTGAAGCACTTGCGGGCCACATAAAATGCTGTGGCCAGCCACATTTGGCCTGCGGGCCTTGAGTTTGACACATGTGCTTTAGACAGACCTCCAGTAGATATTTTGCCTGATGTCAGTTCTCCATACAACAGTTGTTTAGGGCAGTGTTTCCCAAAGTTGGGGYCGGGACCCAAAGTGGGGTCCCGAAACATCAAGGTGGGGTCCTGAAAAGATTTTCTGAATTAATTACATTTTTATCTTAGTTGTTACAAAGGAGTGAGGTTAGTGTATTTAAAATGGATAAATGTGGTATAAAAAATACTGTTACTATGCCCATGTTTTGTTGACCTGATACAAATGTTTATCCTCCAAAAATAGTTGTGGGCACAGGTCTCTGCTACTGTTATTTTGTGGGTCAAAAGCTGAAAAGTTTGGGAACCACTGCACTTTGGTTCCCAAAGTTGGGCTTGGGACCCAATTATGAGTCATGAAGCACCTTGGATAATCTCCAGAAATCAATTTAAAGGGTAATAAAATAATTGCTGATGTAATATTTTCCCCACAACATTACAAAAACACAAAATAAGTATAAATAAGTATTTATATTTGTGTACTAGCTGTTTAGATTGTCAAAAAGCCTGTGTTTTTAGGGTTATTAATGAAGTTTGTGTACTCAGACCAGTAATATTTGGGGTCACAAGTTTTTGCCATGGATATTTTGTGGGTCAGAAGATAAAAAGTTTGGGAACCACTGGTTTAGGGAGTCTTGAATCAGACATGCAGCAAACATGACCAGCCCTGGGATCATTGCAAGGCTTTATGGATTGATGGGAGGTTTTCATGCTTAGAGCTTCAGTGTCTGGAACTTTATCAGGCATGTTAAGTTATATATAGTCCTTACATATAAGGAATCCACCATAGTTCTTACATCTTAATCCACCCTGACATGAACCAATTAGACATGCATAGCTTACAAAAGACTCTGGTTTCCTCTTTGTTTGTTTTTTTAAAGCTTGCCAAAAAGTTGATAAAAGCAGAAAAGGGATGTAATAGATCCCCTCTTATATTATTCTTTGGCACCACTGAGAAAAGTCAGTCATATCTCACTCTATGAAGTACCACAGGGACCCAAATGTTCTTTATTTTGTACATGAAAAACAATGACTTCACCAGAGCACAGATATAAAASGGGTTCAAAGAGGTGCCAGTAAAAACAGGCCGAGTTTAACCCAATTTAGTCAAATATTTTATAAGGGAAGTTCTTTTAAAAAGGAATAGAAAACATGAAGCTGATAGATCAACTGCTTTGGGTTCGTCACAAACTGATGAAGCAACCTGTGGTGTAAAAGACCAAACCACGTGTTTGAACAAGTTCAGTTTATACAATTAGATGACGCACTGAGACTCTCCCTCTGACTTTGACAAAGAGACATGTTTCATGTGACGCATCTCTGTGGCTCCAACACTTCAGCATCTTGACTCCCGCTGTGAGCTCTCTCATGACAGATTCAACAGAAGCCAGTTTGACAGAAGATCCCGCCTCAGCAGCTGGGAGGAGAGAGGAGGAGGAGGAAGAGGAGGAGGAGGAGGGAAGGGAGCAGGCAGGACTGAGGAGTTTGCTGCTCACAAAAGACTGAAAACATTCAGGACGGAACTCACTGTGGCTTTTTAGAGGATGAAACTAAGCCGAGAGACGTTCCTAAACGAGCAAGGACAAAGAAAGGACTTTTGACTCATTTTCTGTGTTTTTCTACTCATTTTGGAAAATATACATTTTTGCCTGAGAAGAAGAAAAAATCATCCAAATCTCATCACTCCACCGGGATGTTCTGAAGGATAACTTGAAAAGGTATGACTACTCTGAAAAATAAAGGGACTAAAGAATGATGTACAAATACTTTGGTAGTGTGGTACTTTAGTTTGCTCTTCTAGTTTCCAAACAGAACAGGGAAATAAAAACCTGCGTATAGAGAGTTGTTTGGATTAAAAACAGAATGTGGGGGAAAGTATAGCATTTGAAAGACTTTATGAAACAAAAGTTCTATAGAAGCTGATAAAAGTTGAACTATTGAGAATTACTCAGAAAATAACTGGTAATTGGTTGATTGATGATTACAAATAAGCATTTTTAAACTAAAGTCAGCTTTTCTAAATGAAAAAGTAAAGATGCCTTTAAAAGATTTTTTTCAATCCATTCAATATATTTTGTTATTTTGGACATATTGTCTGAGATATTTAGCCTCCTTCAATTACCAGACTTTCCTCAATTAGCTGCTTTTTTTTTCTTCTTTGCTTCAAATCTAAGCTTGGTCCAGACTGGTCCACAGAGGTTTCCAGGTGTTCTCAGTTGTTGCTACTAAACTCGGCATTTTTTAAAATCTCATCTTAAAATGTAATTGTTTCCAAAAGCCTTTGATTCAGTAAAATTCCTTTCTATGGTTTGTTTTTATTGTTCTTATGATCTTGTATTCCATTTTGACCTTTTATTTGAAGCACTTTGACCAACAACAAATAAAGTTGAGAACTTATAGGAACCTAAACCAGCTAACGGTACTGTGTGGTTTTGTCAGCAGGTCCATGAGAGGATGGCTGCTGTRCCTCTGCCTGGCTGAGCAGCTGCACTCCTCAGTTCTGTGACGCCCTCTGCTGTGTGGCCGAGGAAAGGTCGGGGTGGGCCAAGGCCAGGCAGGCAGCATGGAGAACATCCTGGAGGCCGGGATGAACGAGGTCATCGTCAGGCACTACAACCACTCTGGAAAGTGGGACCGCCCTCGCAGCGGCGGGGCCTGCAAGATGGCCCTGCTGCTCCTCATCTGCGTGCTGATCGTCCTGGAGAACATCACCGTTCTGCTGGCTCTGTGGAGGAACAAGCGCTTCCACAGCCGCATGTACTTTCTCATCGGGAACCTGGCGCTGTCGGACCTCCTGACTGGCGTGGCTTACGTGGTCAACATCTTCACCTCGGGACGCAACACCTTCTTCCTGACGCCGATGCAGTGGCTGGCCAGAGAGGGGAGCGTGTTCATGGCCCTCAGCGCCTCCATCTTCAGCCTCCTGGCCATCGGCATCGAGAGGCACATGACGATGGTGCGCCTGCGTCCCTGCGAGACGGCCGGTCGAGGTCGGCTTCTCGCCCTGCTGGCGGCCTGCTGGTTTGTRTCGGTGATGCTCAGCGCCCTGCCCAGCCTCGGCTGGAACTGCCTGAATAATCTGAACTCCTGCTCCACGGTGCTGCCGCTTTATGCCAAAAGTTACGTCGCCTTCTGCATCAGTGTTTTCAGTGCCCTGCTGGTCGCCATCGTCATCCTGTACATCAGGATCTACCGTCTGGTGACCTCGAGTGGCCGCAGGGTGAGCAGCAGGCCCTCGGAGCGCTCGCTGGCCCTGCTCCGGACGGTGGTGATTGTTCTTGGGGTGTTTGTCGTGTGCTGGTCCCCCCTGTTCCTCCTGCTCCTGATGGATGTTGGCTGCAGCCCCGGCAGGTGCCCGGTCCTCTACCAGGTGGACTTGTTCATTGCCCTGGCAGTCCTGAACTCTGCCCTCAACCCTCTGATATACACCCTGTCCAGCAGAGAGATGAGGAATGCCTTCTTCCGGTTGCTGTGCTCCTGTCAGACGGGCACGGACAGCTCCGGGGCGGTTGCAGGGGGAAACCCCCAACTGGGCACAGTCATCCCCACCGTGGAGAACAGCAAGACCAGTTT
This sequence comes from Austrofundulus limnaeus, assembly GCF_001266775.1. Lineage (NCBI taxonomy): Eukaryota > Metazoa > Chordata > Actinopteri > Cyprinodontiformes > Rivulidae > Austrofundulus > Austrofundulus limnaeus. Next base: position 285,404 of record NW_013952900.1, on the reverse strand, counting down.
GGGCGGAGGCGGAGAGAGCGGTCTGGTTAAATCCACGMTGAAGCTTCCCCCGGCTGTGAACTCTGACCCCTCTGCCACGGCCGTGCCTCACCCCTCTGGGCCTGCGGATCTGCTCTCAGCGGTGCTGGTGAAGGCGGGGACTCTGCCACAACTCAGCAAGTTCTGAGTGGAAGCAACTGAACCAAACCAGACACATTATCCTACTATCAGCCACTTTGTTTTTGTTTGTGCACTACAAATACCCCACATAGCACACAGGTGTGGGCCAGGTCTAGAGTCAAACTGGCCCTGCTGGCAAGGAAAGCAGTTTGACAATCGGATGTGGGCCAGGTCTGGCAATGACGGCGCTGTTTTACGATGGCATGCCACAACTGGCCCGGTTGTGGTTCGRTTTGTGTGGTGTTGGCCCATGCACGGACCACCTCTGACAAACTGCATCTGGGCCACCAAAGGATTGTCATTCTTTACGCTATCTGGGCTGTGTTACTGCTCAGGTATGGAAATGTGGGCCAGAACTGGGYCAGACCCATTTTGCTATGTGGGATCGCATAGAGAACTAATTTGGAACCAAACCAGTTCAGATTTTAGATCTGAGGCTACTCGATCCCCTAAAAGCCACTAATCAGCTTGATCTTTARGAGAAGTTTCAACACTACAGTCAAGTGAAATGTGCGCCACAACCCCAGGTTTGAGTTGGGATGTTCAGAAAGTTGGGATGCTATTATATAGTTTTCAAATATCTCAAAGTTGACTTTAAAATTTTATTTACAATGGAACATGTAGTGTTAAACATATGAAATGCTGAAACTAAGAAATTGTTTTGGCAGCAACACTTCCCAAGACAGATGAACTGTGTTTACATGGTGTTGATAACATAATCAGATTTGTTCATATGCAGTGAGGGTGGCACGGTGGTTCAGTTGGTAGAGCTGTTGCCTCTCAAAAAGGTCACCGGATTGAATCCCGGCCGGGTACCTTCCAGGGCAGAGTGGGTTTCCTCCCACAGACCAAAAACATGACTATTAGACTAACTGATAACTCTAAATTGTCCCTAGGTGTGCGTAAAGAGTGGTTGGTTGTCTCTGTGTGTTCCTGTGATGAACTTGCAACCTGTCCAGGGTGTACCCTGCCCCTCATACAGTGACTGCTGGATATCAATACTAGAGACCCCCATGACCCTGAAAGGAAGAAGCTGATGAAAAGATAATGGATGGATGCCATGCCAGCTAAAGGTCTAAAATTCACAGATATCAAATTTCAATCTTGATCTTTTGGACACAGAAATGTCACCCAATAATCAAAATCTTTCAATAATATTGTGACAATTGACACTTTTCTACTGCTCATCTTTATGTCTGAGAGATTCAACCTCTGTAAAATGCTTCTTTTATTCCCAGTCCTCTATAGACATRGCTCCCACATTTTTTAGCTTTTACCCCCAAAATAACAGTATCAGAGACCTGTGCCCCCAAACACTGCAAATAAGCAGGTCAAATAAACATGGGTAACATTTCATTTAGCTAATTTCATCCGTTTTACAGTACACTAACTATGATTCTTTGTAACAGCTGAGGCAAAAAAAAATGTTAGCTGTCATTTTTTAATTTTGAAAGTCCTTTCAAGACCCAACTTTGATGTTTCAGAACCCACAGTGGGGTCTCAGTCCCAACATTGGGAACCACTGCTCTCTTATCTTTTTCCAATTCATCTAAATTGTTGCTAAATACCGTTTTTATACATCTTACTGTTTCAGTCTTTTGTTGTCCCAGTTCCTGTGTTTTTGAGATGTGTTGTTGCCAAAAAATGCAAAATTACCTCATTCAACAAAAAGTTAAATGTTCTGTTTTTCAACATTTGATATGCTCACTGTGTTCCATTGTAAATAATTACATTAGTATAATACTTTATTCACATTTCACACACTATCCCAACTTTTGGGTCTAAAATTTCAGAACAAATAGATCAGAACTGTGATCACCCATAAAAGGTTGAAATATTCCTTCACACAGCCAGTGTTTRTCAAACGAGCCCAAACGACACTAGAGTGTAATAAATTCTCTCCAGTATTTTGTGTATGTGTGTGTCAACATATTTATTTGTTTATTATTTGACTATATGAAACACAGAATCATATTGTGGCACTTTTTGCATGTGTATTTGCAGATATTCTTAGAATACTTGCACATAGCAACACAACTAATTAAGAGTTTTTTAATAAATGTTTTTTTCTGTGAAAAAAAAGCAACTTTAAAGCTAATGCATATATTTGCTTTGTGTGCATAAAAACCATTATGGTACTGGGATTTTCTTTAATTTGAACTTTTTTAAAGAATATTTGCATTGCACTGTGAGGAAGAGAAGGAACACAACGAACTAACGGCCTCAAGAGGCTGCGATGCTTAGAACACTTGAAAATAAATGTGCAGTTTGGACAAAAAGGGCCTTGCTAATATTAGATTCTTATCAKTAGTGGCTAAGAACCCAAACTACAGCAGATTATTATTATTATTATTATTATTATTGRGTTTAACCTCTGCAGTGCTTGTAGCTCTCCATCACTGTTCCTGCTTTAATTATTACATGAGATAAATTATCACAACACTCACAAAGAAACCCGGCTTTTCAGCAGAAACCACTMTTCTGTCAGCTAACCACTAGTGAATGAGAATGTTGGATGAGAATTATTTAACGGTGGCAGACCGTAAATGACTCTTGTGATGAGTGTGATGCAGTGCCGTCACAGCGCAAATAAAATTCTGATTTTCAGATGTGTTGTCCGTCTTTGATTTGAGCTGCGTCTTTGTTCAGCTTTTTGCACAAGTTGCCAATGATTTCGACGTCAGATTGTGTCTCGCTTCATAGATTCTGGCTCCTTTTCTGTCAGCTCCTAACATCCTCATGAAAGCTTCAGCCGTGCATCAAACACATTTATTAATGTAGAAAGAAATTAGCTGGTTGGTTTATTAATGGCTTTTCAGACAGGAGACAAATGTCATCTGGGTTAACCTCCTTTGTAAATCATCTTAATGCAGAACTGATTGAAGTTCTCATTGGCAGACGAAGGTCAGACGTGGATGAATAATGCAAAATAATTCCTGATATTATTACTTGCAGTTTCCAGTCACTCATTTCGCATTATAAATTAGTCATGAAAGAAATATTGCATAAATCTACTGTGCAGAAAATATGTCCAACTGTATGAGTTACCAATACGGTAARGATTTGTTGACACAAAAGAGGGAATCTGGAGATTTTTTTTCTACTCGAAGCATTAAAATAAAAAGGATTTGACTGAAGCTTACCAGATAAAAGGCATAATTGCAGCTGAGTCTGCTCTTCATACCACATTTCACAGCCAATAGCAGACAGGAGCTGACAGACTGACATTTCATACTCACCTCAGCTAAAGGATGTGTCTTCGCTCTGCACCTCCAGGTCTGATGGAAAAAGACAGGGAGGGCGCCGCACCAGCAGAGCATTTCCAGCTTAAAGGTCATTGACTTCTTTCTGTCAGAAATGTTGGCGCATTCGCTTCTGAATTAGTCGGGGAGGATGGTGGCCTCATGTCATGTGGAATAATTGAAAATGCTAAAAAGATAAGAGACATGTTGGGACTTTTCAGAGAATCCTCCACTTCCTGCTTTTTGAATTTATTTTAATTTTCCATTCAGCTCTTTTTCTATTTTATTCTGAAAAAAGTTTCGCAAAACTGGTAGAATAAAAACCATCCATTAATATTGAACATAAGACTACAACACGTCAAAGAAAAAATAAAGAAATTATTTTATAAAAGATTCGATTGCTGTGATTGCTGAATGCTGCTGAAATTTACTTGAAATTTACTTGAAATTTACGAAAAAAGAAGCAGAAAATTAGCTAAGAGCTAAAAGAAGAAAAATACTAGCTAAAGACCAAACTAAAAAAAAAATGCAAACTAAAATAGCAATACGCTAATTAAAAGCTAATAAAATATAAAGGTTAATTATATGCAAAAAAAAAAAGAACCAGAGCTGTAGCTAGAAGCTTAAAGTAGCTAAAGGAAAGCTAAAACACCAAAATATTCAAAGATAAAATTAGCAAAAGGCTAGTTTAATGCAGCACAATGCTAGCTAAAAAATGCTAAACATTCTCAGATAAAAATAGCAAAAGGCTAGCTGAATGTAACTAAAATGTAGCTAAAAAAACACCAACAGGCTTTCTCAAAGATAAATATAGTAAAGGTCTAGTAGAATGTAGCAACAAAACTAGCCTAAAACAGCAACAGGTTTTCTCAAAGAAATAAGTAGCAAAGGTTGAATTAGCTGAAGGTTTTCTCAAAGTAGCTAAAGTCTGAAGTAGCTAAAGGCGAGCTAAAAATGGCAGAAGTCTGTCTTAAAGATAAGTGTAGCAAAAAGCTAGTTAAAAGTATAGGGATAGTTAAAAACAAAAAGTATTAAAGGATAATTAAAAGTCCTATCCTTCACACCGTGACTGCTTGATATGGGCACCAGTGACCCCTGTGACCCTGAAAGGAAGAAGTGAGTATAGAGGATGGATGGATGAATGGATGGATGAATGGATGGATGTATGGAGGGATGGATGGATGGATGGATAAAAGCTAAATGTAGAAAAATACCATAAGAAAAGAAAAACTGAGTCAAATTGCTGAAACAGATTCTAAAGACAAGACTGTTTGACCAGAAGAGATTTAACTGTACTTCTATGGGAAAAAAATATTTGTAAAAAGTACAAAAGTTACAAARCTACAAGCTGTAGCACTTACCTCCTGAATGTCCTGAATGTCTTTATGTATGAATGAGTAAAAACAATATGAAGAAGTTGTGAAAATCCCTTTTATAATGTGCTGRTGCTTTAAACATGTGTAAATGAAATGATGATGATGATTTGGGTCTGTGAAATCTGTGGAAAAACTGTCCTGCGGTGTCTGCCGGGTGAAAAGGAAGCAGCTGATGTYGTGCTGGGAGATTGCTAAAATGGATTCTGAGATGAGACAATTCAAACTGGTTCTGACTAAAGACAAACACAATTAAATGTATAAATACCCACGTGGAAGATGCAAATTGTGCTGAGGTTGAATCAGTTTTTTTACTCCACTAACGAAGTACAAACAGCTATAAGAAAACTGAAGGATTTTTAAAATATTTTAAATCAAGCTTGTTATAAAAACACTAGCACATCAGTGCAGCTTTCTTCTGTTACACTTACCGTAAGGATCACAAGCAGGTTGCATTGTTTTAAATATATATTTAAAAAAACTTGCAATTATTTGGTTTGATATTAAAGGAATAATACGCAGACTTTGCATAACTACCTAGACTTGGTGTCTCATGAGAAATTTATCTTCTAACAAAGAAAAAAGTAAAAATTWAATCATGATGCCTCGAACTGTTTCCCTAAAGTTGCTTGTGTTCAGAAAATTGTTAATGCAACCAATTAAAATACRTAAGGATTCATAAAAATAAAATCAAAAATAAAAATAAATTGCAAACATCTTCAACRACTCTGGTGATCAGAGGCGGTAGCCCACAGTCTGTCACAGAAACAGCTRTACTTTAGTCAGTTTTACAGACTGAGCTAAAATTAGGCATGACAACGGGTTTCATTTTTAAATCTGAACATCATAATCTAAAAGTCCTTTCAGCATAATTAAGTAACAGAGCACCGTCTTGTAAGAACTGAATAAAACTCATGGAATTATGAAGAATTTAAGAATGACTTCAAGTAAAAATAAACAGAATACAAGGCTACAAATATCACTGTTCACATAAAACATTCCTGCACCAAATATTTTGACTCATAGTGACTGAAGCAGTCAAATCAAACATGGAATTGTGAGCAGTAATTGAATATGCACTTCCCTTTACTGCAGAAGTAAACAATAACAGAGCTGCAGTCCTCATTAATATACCTGTGGCTGGGAAAGTATGTCTATTTGCAGTTGAGCCAATTTTAATGGCATTCATTTGTTTTTGTAAAAGAATTAAAAACAGAGTAGGAGGAGTTACCTGTTAAAGGTGTGAGGGTTTATTTCATGTGAAGCTTTTCATTTTGCCTTCTCGTGTTGAAGTGGAAATCAGCCGGTGCGCTCAGCACCTATGGTTAGACAGGATAATTGTATAATTGCATAATTCAGTGCACCTGTGTGGAAGCACCTGCATTTGTTGCTTTTCTTCCGCTCAATCCCGTTTGCTGTTTTTTAAAACACTGACAGTTCTGGTTGCTGGAGCAGAGCATATTTCAGTTTTCTTGTTCTATTTCTGCAAACTGAGGCCGCTTTAAGAGCTACCTATAACAAATATATTAATGTGCCCGCGACGTCTAATTTTTTTATAAATACGAACACATTATTTGACTTTTTAACATCACAAACTGTGAGCAAAATTTCACATCGCTGAGATGAACAGCTGTTGAGATATTCACATGTGAAGTAACAGGAAGYGATGTCAAAGGGGAATGTCTGCATGTGAACAGAGCTTTGCTACAATGTCGACAACACAGACCGTAGAGAAGAATCTGATGTTTCTTTAGATCAGTGGTTCTTAACCTGGGTTCGATCGAACCCCAGGGGTTCGATGAGCCGGTCTCAGGGGTTCGGCAGAGCCTCTGCCATGGAGGTAAAGACACACTTGTGTAAAGTCATGATGACACGCCCC